>NC_056737.1:1680003051-1680128051 GCF_019279795.1 Protopterus annectens
TAATATTTTGTGTAATAAGAAATGAGAAAGCATTTAAGTATATGACAGAACTCAATTTTGGCTCTCATAGAAAGAATGGGGCTGACTTGTATATGTGTGTGTGTATGTGTGTGTGTGTGTGTGTGTGTGTGTGTGTGTGTGTGTGTGTGTGTGTATATATATATATATATATATATATATATATATATATATATATATGTATATATATGTATATATATATATATATATATATATATATATATATATATATATATATATATATATATATAAATATAGAGGAGCTCTCAGATTATGTAGCCCAGGCCGGTATGACCCTGACCCTGAGCAGTGTCCTACCCTCACCAAGAATGATGCCACAATACAGAGACAAAATGATCAGCTTTAATAATTGGCTTAATTACTGGTGTCATTCTAAGGGGATCCAATGTCTGTCTGCCTGGGATGACATGCTTGACAAGCCACGCTGCTTAAGGGACGGCTTGCACCTGTCACCCCTGGGCTTCCAGATATTGGCAAAGGCTCTTGCCACCCCCATAGTGCCTTTTTTAGGCAAGGCTCAAATGATAAACCTACCACCCTAGAAAACAAAAATGGAGAAAAACTAAGGGTAATACTGCTCAATGCCAGAAGTCTAAACCTCAAGATGCACTCGAAGCCCTCCTCAGTATGGAGAACATCGATGTTTGTGCTGTGACTGAAACATGGTTCAAGGCTCCTGAGAGCACCCCAGCACTATCAGGTTATACCTCATATCATGCGTTCCAGCCCCAAAATCCGGACCGAACCACAAAAGGAGGGGGAGTATCCATATTCATAAAGGATACCCACACCTCCAGGTTAGTGGCAACGCACGAAGCATCGGAGACCATCCAGGTGCAATTAACCATAGGTAAAACTGCCCTACAGTTTGTAACATGCTACAGACCACCTTCTCAAACTCAGGAAACCCACACAGCCTTCCTGAAGACACTGGAGAGTATAAATGTCTCTCCAAACACCATCATTTTGGGTGACTTCAACTACCCAAACATAGACTGGGAACATTACTCAAGCCCCAACACCCTAGCCCAAAGGTTCCTTGAGTTCATAAACTCAAATGCTATGGAACAACTAGTCACCATTCCCAGAAGAGGAGAAAATATACTAGACCTGATCATCACAAACATGGGGACAAAATGCTCCACACCGGAAGTATATCCCTCATTGGTGATATCAGACCATAAATTAATCTCACTGGAGATCCACATCCCGCCCCCACCCCCAGCAAAAAAGACCACAGTAAAGAACTTCTCAAAAGCAAACTTCACACTTCTTAAGACTGGAGTGGTATCCTTCAAGGCCCCTGAGCCAGTGGAAACCACAACCCACGCTGCTGAAACCCTTACAAATGCCTTCTACGAGCACCTCCAGGAATGTATGGATCAAGCAATCCCTAATAAAATCAAGTCCCTTTCAACCAAAGGCAGGCGCCCGGTCTGGTGGACTCCAGCCATAAACAAACTCTACAACAAGAGGAGAAAGCTACTACATGACAGAGCAAAATCCCTAAATGGGAAGGCATCTCTGATCAATACTAGCAAAAAACTACGATCACTCATAAAATCATCCAAGGCCAACTTTGAGAGAAAAATCGCTAATGACACAAAAGACAATCATAAAGCCTTCTTTAGCTATGTTAGAAACCTGGGTGGAAACTCCCAGATATGCTCAGAATTAGTCCAAAATGATAAAAAAATCACTGAACCCACAGACATTGCCAACATACTGGCAGACAGGTTCAGTGCAAATTTCTCCCCTCCCTCCCCCCCAAAAGGAGAAATATCTATCCCACCAGAGTCTAGCCTCCCAAACATCTCAGATGCCCAGGTGAGAGCTGCTCTCTCTAAAGCAAAAAACACAGCATCAATGGGACCGGACGGTGTCCCCGGCTGTGTGCTACACGAACTCAATGAGGAACTAACTCTCACATAAGGCTGCTGTTTAATCTTAGCCTTACTACAGGATACATACCCAAAGAATGGCGTACGGCAACTGTGGTCCCACTCCACAAAGGCGGTGCTTCTACGGACCCTGGAAATTACCGCCCCATAAGCTTGACGAGCCTTGTCTGCAAAGCTATGGAGAGGATCATAATGGAACTCATAAATAAAGACATTGGGGACCTACAGACACTGAATCCTACCCAATTTGGCTTTGTCAAGGGCAGATCCTGCCTCTTGAACTTGGTCGACTTTTTCGAAACAGTCACTAAGGCCATTGATGAGGGTAAGGCAGTTCACACAGCCTACCTTGACCTAGCAAAAGCGTTCGACAAAATACCCCACTCGGGCATCATAGAAAAGCTCACCAGCTTAGATGTAAACCCATATGTCACAAGATGGGTTGCAAACTGGCTCAAGGACAGAACACACAGGGTTAGAGTTGCTGGTGCCATGTCAGACTCTAAGCCGGTCACGAGCGGTGTCCCACAGGGCTCAGTCCTGGGCCCCTCTTGTTCGGCATTTATTTTTCTGAAGTGCAGGCAAACATAGGGGATTGTGGCTGACAAAATTTGCAGATGACTGCAAACTGGGCACCATAATTGACACTCCATCAGACACAGACATCCTCCAGAAAGGTCTCATAGAAATGGATAACTGGTGCCAGAGCCATGGCCTTAAGCTAAATGCCAAAAATGTATAGTCATACCCTTTGGGAAAAACAAGGTAACCCTAATTACCACATAGGTGGTAATCCATTAAACACGGAAGAAGTTATCAGGGACCTGGGGACCCAAGTTGACAGTAACCTCTCTTTTGACACTCACATTGCCAAAGTGGTTAGGAAGACCTTCTACATTGCCCACCTGATCATGAAGGGATTCACATCCAGATCAGGAGAGGTCATTGTACCCCTGTACTCTTCACTTATCAGACCAATGATTGAGTACAACGCCCCATTCGAATGTACCTTACCCAACACCTGCAGCAGTTGGAAAGACCCCAAAAGTTCCTCACCAAAAGGATAAAGGGGCTCAAACATATGTCATACGATGCCCGACTGAAGAAACTCCAGCTCTATTCAGTCACATACCGTCTGCTCAGAGGTGATCTGTGCCTGACATACAAGGCCATGTCCAACCCAGAATTAATGGACATGCTCCACCTCAAAAAATCCAAATCCACCAGAGCCACGAGAGCAAGAGACTTAAACCTCAACATGGATATAAATAGGACGTGCTGGAGGGACAGATTCATCACCCAGAGACTCCCTACACTATGGAACAGAATCCCAGTCCATGTGAGGCAGAGCCCCTCACTGACTCTGTTCAAGAGAAATCTTGACGAGTGGATGGGTGATCGTAGGTTTACCCCGGGAATCATCTCTGTATCACTGCTGGACAGAGGCACAGCAAACTAATGGGTATAGTATTCTCATCCTAAGGGGTGGTGAAAGCCACACACACTCTGGCTAGGCTTATAAATGCCCTAGGGCAGATAGCCTAGTATGAACCTATGAGCCTATGAACCTATATATATATATATATATATATATATATATGGATCGACTGAGGTTGGTCAACTCTATCTTAGGTCATCTGTTTAGCCAAAAATTCGATCCACTAAACAGATGATCGACATGCCCTTTACCCGAGATTGGGTGTTCTTGCACTTAGCATGCATAAGTAGCAGGAGATGTGGGGGAACAAATGTTTTAATCATATTTTTTTGTTGATTTTTGCATGTGCTGAGATTGTCGGTACTTGAGTATTAGCATGTTGGTGTTTTGGTGTTCAGAAAGTCGATCTTTCATATTGACTTTATGAATGTTGAGATTTGGGTGTTTCAAGCAATATCAGTACACCCATGTATAAATAAATAATGTTTTTATGTATAATATATATATGGTTTCATTCCACTTCGTCAAAATTCAAAATTTCTAATGCTCTTTTGCCAACTTAAGAGAATAAATTCTCTTAAAGTCTACTTTTTTGCATGTGAAAATGCTATAAACTGGGCAAAAATGCAATTTTTTAACTTTAATTTATATTTTCATTGTTTTTGGTTTCAATATTTTTAAATCAAACTTTTTGTATTTGACCTTTAGAGTCTTCAATGTTTCATTAGGTAATTTTCTATATATGTATTTATAGAGCTCTCTCTCTCTCTCTCTAAAGATATAAATATGTTCTGGAAGCTCTCTATGTAGACGTCAGGCATTCTGCCGAACAGCAGGTAGTTTGACAGTGTATTCAAGTGGGGAAATAGGTCAAATATCATTTCTATTAAGTGTAACACAAAATTCGGAAAGTAAACAGTCTCGCAAACCCAAACTGATCCTGAACGCAATTTATTAGCAAAGATAAAATAGCGTTTTCGCTTCTCTAATAAACGGAAGCTTCATCAGAGTAATCAAAAAGCACAGTGAGGCGCCAAAACTCACTGGGCATTTAAATACTAAAAATACATCACCTGTTACATCACTTCCTGAAAGAAGCGGTGTATATTTAAAAATATATATGCCTTTATATTAATAAAATGACAGCAATATAGAAGGTTATTCTTAACATATAATTTTGTAAAAAAATGTATATGTATACATTTAAATCAATCTCACGCTACAAACCATAGCTAGTGTACACACCAGGAAACATTATACCCAAAACATTCAAAAGGAGTGTGTAGCAATTATCATGTATACATATACTTAAAAACATCTATATAATATTTGTAATTTAAAACTAATTATGTTAGATACCAACAGTGCAAATGTTCCTAATAGCATTATCTAAGAATACTATCAACAGTTCTATAATTTGATACATATAAATCAATAAATGAATTGAAAAGGACAACAAAGCTAGAAGGGCAATGACAAAAAAAAAGTGTTGTAATTAACCCCTAAGATAAGCCTTATGTTTTAATACTGGGGCAATATTACATGACTCATTTAAGCCAGGAAAATTGAAGGCATCCAATCTTAATTGCCACTCTAATTCCCGGGTCTCCAGTAATAGGGATGTAGGACCCCCTCGGATTGATGGCATTAAACTATCAATACCCATGAATTGAAAACTGTGCCCTGGATTTTTATTTATATGTTTAGCCAGAGCGTTTTCAGTTTTACAATTTTTTATTGCGTAACAGTGTTGATACACTCGGTCTCTAAATTTTCTGTCGGTCTTACCGACATAAAAACTAGGGCAGCAAACGCAAAATGCTATATAAATGACTGACTTAGTTTCACAGTTTATCCTAGTTTTAATTTGATATTTGATACCACTTATACTAAAGGAATTACCAGTGCGAATATTGTTGCACAAATTACAAAACCCGCAAGGGAAAGAGCCTTTTAGTCTAAAAAATTGATTAGACGCAGTATCACACTGGAGCAATTCCTTGATGTTTGTACCCCTCTTGAAAACCATTCGGGGTTTTTCACCTAGTTTGTCATACAAAAAAGCATTATTGGAAATAAAATACCAGTTTTTTTGTATTATTTCAGTGATTTGTTTAGAATTGCTGTTGTATGTTGTAATAAAACTAAGGGGTAATGGCTTAGAATTATTATTCATCTCTGTATTCCCCACGCTACTCATATCTGTCAGGTCAGTTAACGTATCAGATAACGTCAAATTAACGTGGTGTAAGAGAGGTTTGTAAAAGCCAGTACTCCTTTTCCTTGTTACTTCCACTATAAGTTCGTCAACAAGTGTCTCGGGGTACCCTCTGCTGATGAACATATTTTTTAAGAGGGAACACTCGGCAAGAAAATCATCTATTTCACTACACATTTTCACAGCTCTAACTAATTGCCCCTTGACAATTACATAATGAGAATGTCATTGATACTTGATTCTCCTGCTTATGAAATCTCCTCATTAAATGCCATGAATGTCTGTTTTAATCAAATAAGAGGTTATTTCAGGGATTTGTTCATCAATGGCAGGATTGACATGGATATGTACAAATACATTGACATAGTTTTATTACAACATACAACAGCAATTCTAAACAAATCACTGAAATAATACAAAAAAACTGGTATTTTATTTCCAATAATGCTTTTTTGTATGACAAACTAGGTGAAAAACCCCGAATGGTTTTCAAGAGGGGTACAAACATCAAGGAATTGCTCCAGTGTGATACTGCGTCTAATCAATTTTTTAGACTAAAAGGCTCTTTCCCTTGCGGGTTTTGTAATTTGTGCAACAGTATTCGCACTGGTAATTCCTTTAGTATAAGTGGTATCAAATATCAAATTAAAACTAGGATAAACTGTGAAACTAAGTCAGTCATTTATATAGCATTTTGCATTTGCTGCCCTAGTTTTTATGTCGGTAAGACCGACAGAAAATTTAGAGACCGAGTGTATCAACACTGTTACGCAATAAAAAATTGTAAAACTGAAAACGCTCTGGCTAAACATATAAATAAAAATCCAGGGCACAGTTTTCAATTCATGGGTATTGATAGTTTAATGCCATCAATCCGAGGGGGTCCTACATCCCTATTACTGGAGACCCGGGAATTAGAGTGGCAATTAAGATTGGATGCCTTCAATTTTCCTGGCTTAAATGAGTCATGTAATATTACCCCAGTATTAAAACATAAGGCTTATCTTAGGGGTTAATTACAACACTTTTTTTTTGTCATTGCCCTTCTAGCTTTGTTGTCCTTTTCAATTCATTTATTGATTTATATGTATCAAATTATAGAACTGTTGATAGTATTCTTAGATAATGCTATTAGGAACATTTGCACTGTTGGTATCTAACATAATTAGTTTTAAATTACAAATATTTTATAGATGTTTTTAAGTATATGTATACATGGTAATTGTTACACATTCCTTTTGAATGTTTTGGGTATAATGTTTCCTGGTGTGTACACTAGCTATGGTTTGTAGCGTGAGATTGATTTAAATGTATACATATACATTTTTTTACAAAATTATATGTTAAGAATAACCTTCTATATTGCTGTCATTTTATTAATATAAAGGCATATATATTTTTAAATATACACCGCTTCTTTCAGGAAGTGATGTAACAGGTGATGTATTTTTAGTATTTAAATGCCCAGTGAGTTTTGGCGCCTCACTGTGCTTTTTGATTACTCTGATGAAGCTTCCGTTTATTAGAGAAGCGAAAACGCTATTTTATCTTTGCTAATAAATTGCGTTCAGGATCAGTTTGGGTTTGCGAGACTGTTTACTTTCCGAATTTTGTGTTTCACCAGTTTGCGCTTTCTTGTGGATCTATTTCTATTAAGTGTGGTATTTATCGAAAGTTGGAAGCATGTATTGTTGTGAACAAGATAAGTGGTCTGTGCCTGGAAGGTGTATGAGTGTGGGTTAGGGCTGGAGTAAGAGCAGGGTAATGGGTTTAATTCAATAATGTATGTATGGGATTGTTTGCAACTTAACATTAGAGTAAATGATAGTAAGTGGATTTAGTGTAGTGTGTGTGAATTTTGGGTTAGAGTAAGGGTTAGGTTAGAGGATTGTGTTGTATGTATGTGTGTTTGTAATGGAGTGTATGAGTGAGTTTGTCAAACAGCAAATTGTTTGACACTGTGCTGATGAATATTTTTGAGTGCATGTATGAGTGCTTGAGGATAGGGTTAGTGAAAGGGCTAGGTTAGTTAATAGAGTGCATTGCTGTGCATGTTTAATGGTGCATCTATGTCTTATATGTATAACTGCATTATGTAATGGTACTGATAATGAAATAGTTTTTCTCATTACTCCCCCTCCACCAATCTTCCTTATGTATGCTAATCCTAACTGTGTCTCTACCCCTAACCATAACCCATGCTCTACAGATTAACTTAAAGAAACCCCTTTCCCTTACAGTATCACTTTTCACTTGATCTTCAAAATGTTTTTCTTCAGGTTAGTTTGTTTTTGAAGTGTTACATTAATGTATTTTCTTTAGAGTTGTATACACTTCAATGTACTATATAATAATCATATTTTATATGTTTGTATGTATGTGTATGTATGTGTGTGTGTGTGTGTATATATATATATATATATATATATATATATATATATATATATATATATATATATATATATAGTTTATAATGAATAATTCTCAGTGACTTTGAATGAAACACAAAACAACCAACAAAGCCATCAGCTATTACAATTAATTGCCACTAAAATCAATAAAATATGTAACTGCTAATATAAATTAATAGTTTATAGTTGTAATTACCAAAAAATATTTTTTACATGGAGAGCTTTATCTCTTCGCACATTCCAATGTGGGGGCTCTTCCTCCAGCCATTTTAGTAACCTGACTGCTCTGGCCACCTCATCTGATCGTATTGCTATCTCCTTTCCCGTCTCAGCCACTGTCCAGGAACAGTTAGACATTTTAATTTTCCACTTCAAGCCTTTCGCATTCTCAAAGTTTTTAATATAATTGACTGTACGTTTAAGCCATCTTGTTTGCATCTTTCCAGGTTCCTTGCACCCATTTTAATCTGTCAGCCATTCTTACCACATTCCATTTAACACATAACACCTGACAGTGCTGTTGCTTATTTTGCCTCCCTACTTCCTCCTCTCTGTATTCTGCAGGCAGTCACTCTGCTTCTTGCCCCTCTAGTCCTTTATATTACATCTCAGCATGCAGTCCTCCTCTCACAGGTCAGTTGCGTGGTACAAAGCACTTATCTCCTCTGTTTTCATCTCTTGTCTTATTGCACCATTTCTTTATTCAGTAACATCCTATACATTCTAATTATCTGCTTTTTCTCATCTGTACTAAACGTAAATCTTGTTCTCTCCAACTCAGAGCCCTCTTACACATTCTCTAACCATTCTTCTGTAAATCAGAAATTGGGATTGATGTTTTTACTTTAATATAGTCAAATGAGGTGTTCTAACCACATCTTTTTTCTTTTTACATTTTGCTGTTAACTGCTTCACGTTTGGTTGAATGTTCAATTAAATTGTCTTATTATACAAGACTGTGTGTTTTACTATTTAGTCCTCTGAAAGCTGATAGCTGAGGTGCTATGAATATGGCTTTGCTTTAGCAGTGAAAGTTTCCACTCCAGTTTCTGATGTTTATTATTTATGTTGCACAGATTTCTACACCATGCATGACATTCTTCCCCAAAAAGCTTATCATTTTGTGCTTCCAGAACTACTCTCAAAGTGCCTGATCAAAAACATTAATTCCTTTTCAAAAATTCTTCCCATTGCCTCTCACCACCCTGATTTGAACCATGCTTCACATCTAACAGCATGGGGGCATTCTTATTCTTCATATAGTTAAGCTATCTCTTGTCTTCCTATAATCATGAGTTTTAACAAAATTCTGAAAGCAAGTTTATTTTATTATAATTGGAAGAATCCTTACACATTTTTTTCAGATAGATTTACTATAACTCTCACTCTAATTATTTATCTTCACAGACCTGGAGAATAAGTTAAATAAAAAGAAAGTAAAAAATAAAAAAGTATAATAAACAAAGATAACAAGACAAAGAGAAGCATCGTTTGCCCAATTAGCAAAACAGCTTTAGGATACCTCTAATGATTTATAATTTCATCGTTATGTGGTTTTATCCCATGTCTCAGTCTTTGAATCATCCTCACTCTTGTCTATAATGAATTGTAATATCCCACAGCCTCAGACAATACATTGCAATACTCTTTGACCCTCTATATCAAGTAGTATTTTTTTTTTAAATGTCTTTAACTATCCTTCCTGGCTCTCTCCTATGTTTCCCTGAGTCTCCTCAATCCTGTATCCCCCCATACATTGCATCTAAACTATAGCTATGCTTTGCATTCTTTATTCTGGTATATACAGTGTCTCCTCATACCCATATGCATGATTCCTCTTTGTTGTCATAGTATTGATGCATCAATTATAATAATAATAATAATAATAACAATGCTGTTATCAAGCTTCATCCCGTAGGCCACTGGGAATCACAATCCTAGGGAATGGAACTGATGTTATCATCTCAATAACCCACTCCTTAGGCTATGCACCACACAAAGTTTCATCTTTGTTACTGCTCTTTACAGTGTATATTGTAATTTACCTCAGGCATGATAATGGCCTCCAATTCATTTCCTTCTGTGTCCTACTTTAAGTCAAGCCAACAAACATGCATGTCTTCCAGAGATTCACTTTCACAAGCATATAACCTTAATGCTTTGCATGAAATGTCAGATGCCACGTGTTCCCCACCTGCACAGTGCTGCAGTCCTCTCTCTAGAGTAGCCTTTCCATGTGTGATCATTAGACCAGTTTGATTAGCATCTGTACACAAGCTGATCTTGCTCTACAACTGCAGCGATGTCTGTAGTAAGCTCACCAGATAGCTCTTGTCCCTGCTGGCCTAGTCACACAGTGAGAGTCCTGAGCATGACTACTATCTGGGATGCTGAAGGAGTCACACAGCAAGGAAGCAAGAGAAACCCAGGTGAGGTTGTCCTTCACAGCCAAGGAGTTAGCATGGTTCTGCACTCCAGGATGGTCTCACAGGTGTGATGAAGTCCACACCTGCATTACACATCCCTTATAAGCCAAAACGAGAGAATGCAGACATATGAAACAAAATCTAAGCCTTTATGAATAATGTTCCATTGCCTCTCATATCTCACTCCCATCACCAATAGACTAACATATATCAGGACAAGATAAAGAATGGGTCACTATGGTAATGGGAGGTCAAGAAAGTCAAGAAAGGGAAAATCTGCTATAAAGTAAGTTTGACCTGCAACCATCAGCTCTGTGACTTGTCACTCTTGTTAAACTTCGTTGTGATAATTTACCCCATCCCCCATCCTAGAGTAGCAGCAAAATAAACTCAACAACATACCAAAGTAAAAAAAAAAAGAATATTAGAATTTAAATCATGCATTCAATAAAAAATACACATCAATAATTCAATTATAACAAGGGAATTTAAAAGGTAAAACACTTAAAAACATAACACAAAATTTCTGATAAAGAAATTCAACACAAGACTCTCTGAAACAAGACTACTTAAATTTAAGCACAAGTTTAAGTGTGACAGTTTGATTAATGCCTGGTGGACAGTCAGCTTATAGTTCCAATATCCAATTATACTCTTTAATTTCAAGTTTATTATTAAAATCACTCCTTTGCATATTTTTATTTATTGTATATATAACTCTAAAGGTGAAAGTATGAGATGAATCAGTATCACCAACGTGTTTAGTCAATGAATTGGTCATTATATTTCTTGTTACATCAGAATTATGTTCTGTAATCCTATCTTTCAGTCTCCTTGTAGATTTCCCAACATAAAACCTAGCATACCTTACAAGTTGCAAGATATATAATATTTATAGAATTATAAGTCACAGAGCATTTAAATGTGTAGGTTCTTTTAGTTACTGGATGTATAAAAGATAAATCTTTGCTAATGAGACTTCATGCAACAACTATTATGGTAAGGATGAGTTCCAATTTTATGGAAATGGTTACTTGTAAATTTAAAATGCATATTGTTATAGCATAGATGTTGCTTAAGGTTGGAACAATTACTGTAGGTGAACCTGGACTGAGTTCCAACAATCTTCTGTAATTCAGGCATCATTCTAAGAATGCCCCAGTTATCAGATATAATTTTTCTCACACCATGACTACATCTACTATATGTAGTCAGATAGTGTACTAAATTATCACAAAATATGTTAGAGGAGCTATATACCATTGTATCATTACTAAAATATGGTTTAGCTGTAGTATCTCTTAATAACATAACATCTTGTCTAGTACTGAGTAATGAATTAATATCATATCACCTGTCTACAAAATCGTGCATCACCTCCTCTATTTGTTGTACACATTTATCGGAGCTGGTATTCGATCTACTAATATGAATCATCTGTGCTTTGGTTATTGTTCTTCTTTTGGCTTTTCCTCATTAGGGGCCGCCACAGCAGAAATCCGGTCCATTAATGATCGGCAGTAGATTTTTACGGTGCCGAGGTGCTAGCTCGATGCCCAACCTTCAATGAAGGCATGTCCATTCACACATGTCTTTTGAATGCCACTTGACCATGGGGAGGACATGCAGACTCCACACAGAAGGCGCTCCAGCTGAAAATCGAACGGGAGAACCTCTTGCTGTGAGGCAACGACACTAACGCTGCACCACCATGGCTTAATCATCTGTGCTTTGGTAATCCCTTCAAAAACATGCGGTGCATGCATACTCCTTTTGTATAAATACTTACTTCTATGAACAGACTTTCTATATGCAGATGTATATATGTCATTTCCATCAAATTTTATAGCAACATCCAAAAATTCAATATTACTTGAAGAAACCGTCATAGAAAATGTTATAAAATCTGTACTGTCATTCAAAAAATCAACAGAGTAAGTTCACTTACACCTTACCAAATAAGGAAAATGTTGTTGATGAAACATTTAAAAAAAACTAATTCTACTTGAAAAGTATTCATGACCACTATATATAACTTCATTCTCCCATTTATCAAGTACTATATTTGCATAGGTGTTGACCATGGGAGTATCCATGGCCTCACCAGAGACCTGATGATAGTACTTATTATCAAAAATAAAAATATTATTTTCCAAAACTAGGTCAAGTAACTCACATATAGGCAACACCTGTATACTTGGGAGCTGGCTATAACAACGTAGCAGGTCTCTAATTGATGACACACCATAGTTATTAGGGATCATTGTAAATAAAGATTTTATATCAAGAACCATCGTTTGGAAATTTAAGGGTTTCCTTGTTCTAAATCATTCATTAAACTGCCTCCAAAAATTGCCATTATCTTTAATAAAAGTCTTTACATATCTGAGGTATTTATATATTCTATAGATATAGGAATATAGGTTTAATAGACCAACCCCTCCCAGAGATGATGGGTCTCATGAGGGGATCATGTTGTGACTTGTGAACCTTTGGGAGTCCATAAACTGTTGGTATCACAGGACAAGGGACAGAAAAATAATTGAAAACATCCATGGTTATGTCATTCATAGCCTGAAGATGAAAAATCAACATATTAATATCACTTCTGCACTTATTTACATCAGACACAAACACTTCCTTAAAGGCATTTTCATCAGATAATATTAAATACATTAACTGTAAATAATTCTTATTCATCACAACAATAGCACCACCCTTGTCAGCTTCCTTTATCACAATGTCATTATTCCTTCGTAGTCTTAATAAAGCTTCACGTTCTTCATACGATAAATTGTAGTACCACTTAAACCGTTTTTGGTTATAATAACGATGTAAGTGCAATTCATAGACATCGTGAAATGTATGTACAGCAGGGTGGCTAAAAGGAATAAATGCACTTGCATGCTTGCAACCATCTTGTGTAGTTGAAGAGCCTTTAAAAGTCAATTTTAAATCTAAATTCCAAGTAAATAACTTTTAATCAGTAAGCACATTGACAGTTTATCCCATCTTACCAGTTATAATACTTCTTGTCCTAGTCCACTTCAATAAAAGCACAACACCAAATAACATTTGACAACCTTTATTAGACTTCCAGAAATATGATTGCTAACTAATAGTTATAGATTTCAACCAAAAACATGACACAGGTGATAATAACCTCCATGAAAGAAACATAAAATAACCATAAGGGCAGTGTAACCACTCACCCTTGATAAGCAGCGTCCCCCACTTGTTCACTTATCTTTGCACTAACAAGGCAGCATTATCCCACTCACATTCAATTAATTGAATTACATCACAATCCAAATAAGCAGCTCTGCTTGTTTATTACTTTATCCAATAGAGCAACCACTCACTTTCCTTCCCAACTTATTGAATTGCACATCCAACACCAGAGGGGGGACAGAAGAGGACAAGCCTGCCCCTCTTCTCCACCTTCCAACTGAAATAATCACAATCCCCCACTAATAAAAAGAGGAAGGGTGGGAGGGTAGCAAGTTCATACAAAAATTTGACTTCCACCTCAATTACAAAACCCTCTAAGCCCCTCCCTACCCTTACCTAATTTCCTCCTAAATATCCCTCCATCCCATTTAACCCTATCCTCCCCTTGGTCTCTTAATTCTTGTTAATCTTTGTGCTTAGCCCCCACATTGAAAATGTCCCATGACAAAATGGTCTGTTAAAGGATCATTTGTTCTAGTCCATTTCAATTAAAAACACAACACCGAATGACATTTGACAACCTTTATTAAACTTCCATAAATATGATTGCTAACCAATATTTATAGATTTCAGCCAAAACATGACACAGGTGATAATAACCTCCATGAAAGAAACATAAAATAACCATAAGGGCAGTGTAAGCTTTCACCCTTGATAATCAGCATCCCTCACTTGCTCACTTATTTTTGCCCTAACAAGGCAGTGTTGCCCGCTCACCTTTAATTTATTGAATTACACCACCATCCAAATAAGCAGCTCTGCTTGCTTATTAACTTATCCAACAGATCAGCTGCTCACTTTCCTTCCCAACTTATTGAATTGCACATCCAATACCAGAGTGGGAACAGAAGAGGGCAAGCCTGCCCCTCTTCTCCAACAACCTAACCACCATTAAGGCATCCAGCTAAACATCATTCGGTGTACCCCATCCTCTCTAACCAAGCTGTAACAAAGTCATCACCTCCTAAAGCCCTTTCAGATAACTAACAAGAATATCCAGTTACCTAAGCAGCTGAAAATAAATAGCTGATCCTTCTCCTATGCTAAAATAGCAACCCTAACCTCATAACCTAATATAACCACTGCTCATGAAATAAATAATCCTTACCTCATGACCAATGGAAGCCCCACCATGATTCCAAGGGCATTACCAGCCAACTGGACAACCAAACAGTAAGCCAGCTGTCACTAAAACCATGCAAAGTAAAACATCTGTACTCATACCCTGGTCATTAACTGACAAATGCACCTCCAGCACTGTAAAGCACAAAGCCATCCAACAAATGAAAACCCAGCATTACAAAGCAAAACATCCAATAACCAAAATAGCATTTGCTGACCCACACCCACTCTCACAAAAGATTTAAAAACATCCCTAAATGAAATACCCCAAAGGTAAAACAGGCCAAATATGAACATTCCGAGGAAATCTATAAACTGTGTTACTTGATTCTTCAATGACCTAGTACCTGAAAACCCACCTATAACTGCACTAAAGTACTCTGATCCCCTCTCCTACCTGAAAAGTTTGACCCTCACAAACCTATCTTGCACTCCAGTTCATTGACCACAACCTCACATTGTCATCCCTACCCTCTCATGACTGCGACTTGCCATTAATCAAAAGATATTCACTAAAGATGGAAACCTCATATAAGATCCTCACTTAACCTCACTCCAACCTATGTTGATATAGATAACTATAGCTATACCCTTAAACCTAACTGGCAAATCCTTCCCCGACAGGAGCACTTGACATGCCCTCTCTACCCTCTGCATGATCAAACCCATCCAACCAAATTACCCTCCTAATACCTCCTTCAGCAGTATGCATAATTTTACCCATCCCTTGCAATGAATGGTATGCTGTCATGGCAATACTCCTACAACCTGACCCATTTCAGTGAAGATCCCATGTACCAATAATGCAGCCAGAGCTTCAATCTTGATGATTACTCTCCTACTCAAACCACAAAATCAAACAAAATCAAAGACATTACCTTGTAATTGCAGAAAAAACACACACAATAACAACTCCAAATTCAGCTGCATGCTGGAAAAGTGCGACCTCATTACATACTGCTCCAGCAGCCAACATTCGCTGCAACCTCCTCTCTCACTTGTCACGTCAACATCCCTCTGGTTACCAGGTGCTGCATCTCTGCACCTCTTCCATCCCTCCCTCAGCCGACACATTACTCAGTCTTCACTCTCACCTATCAAGTCCAAGTTCCTGCAGCCTATCAAGTAATGGCCACTCTGCATGTCTCCATTTGCAACCTCAGTGTAATCTGTAAAGAAAAAAACTGTAAATACTCTTCACAATCATAATCCAAATCATTATTGTCATCATGCACTACCAGGGGCATCTCTCTTTCATTAACTGCATAAAATGCCCACACTTCCAAATACAAAACACCAAAGACACTTAAGCTGTTGTAACAAATTCCCCCTCAAATTACTTCCCACCTTACATATTAACGCTACAACTGATACCCATGCAAAATAAAACAAATCATCACGTTAAAATGCCTATTCTCCAAATAAAATTATCCCTCCATAACCAACCTATGAGTTCAACAAAATTGCTAACAACAATTTTGGCAAAGAACACTAACACTGTCCTTCGCTGAGCTAATACAACAGGTTACAAAAAAACAGAGGTGCAAATTCCCCCTCCACAGCTCCATCTCTGTCCTTCTGGACAAGGACATTATGAATGCTGCACACCCCCCCACGTGTGGGAACCTCAGACCCCCCCATAAGAATTCCCCAACCCTGCTTTACCCAACCCCAACATACTCCCTCGTCACTTGTTGACACACTACCCAAACTAGTGAACAGTGAATACAATAAACTTACCTGTGTACTCACTGTACCACTCCAGGAACCGAAACACCTCACACATCAGAATCAATTACCTTTAACAACTTCCTACAAGCCTGTGGCTGTTGCTTACTTTGTACTTCCCCACATTGATCCCTTTGTGCACATTCTATCAATGGAGATAGCCACCGATACCTTCATCTTTGAGCACCCCTTCTTCAGTCACTGACTGATGCACATTCTGCTGGTCCCCATCTGCAAAAGATAGCAAATTGTAAATTCTCAGTACAGACCCACCAAAGGTTCCTGAAACCAGCCATAAGTGCCCCTGGGCAACCCTGTTACTCCGCTGCATGGCCACTACAGTCAAGCACAACCTCCTCATAGGTTCATAGGTTGGTACTAGGCTATCGTCCCTAGGGCCTATACAAGCCTAGCCATAACAATTCCATGGCTATTTCTTCCCACAGTATTTACTTCCCTGGACCCTTGTCTAGCAGGGTGACTGACATGATCCCTGGGGTGAATTTCCTATCTCCCGTCCAATCATCAAGGTTCCTTTTGAAGAGGGCCAAAGAGGCACTCTGCTTGACATGTATGGCAATCTATTCCAGAGTCTGGGGATTCTCTGGGTCAGGAACCTACCCCTCCAGCATGTTTTGTTCATTGTGATGACAAGGTTTAGATCCCTGGAGCATGTGTCTCTGAGGGATTGGGATTTCTTTAAGTGTAGCATGTCCAACAGCTCTGGGTTTGACATGACCTTGTGTATTAAGCAGAAATTGCCTCTGAGTAGACGATATGCGACAGAGTATAGGTGGAGTTTTTTTAGATGGTCAGCATAGGGGTTCTGCTTTAGGCCTGTGATTCTTTTAGTGAGGTATTTCTGCGGCCTTTCCAGTTGTTGCAGATGTCTTGAGAGGTACATACCAAATGAGGCATTATATTCTATAATGGGTCTAATGAAGGATGAGTACAGTGGGACAATGATCTCCTTTTTTCTGGACAAAAAGCCCTTAGTGATGAGGTGTGCCACATAGAAGGATTTCCTGACTGTTGTGGTGATGTGGTTATAGAAGGTGAGACCACTGTCCATCTGTGTCCCTAAGTCTCTTATCACACTTTTGGTGTTTAGTGTACTGCCACCTAAGTGGTAATTCATGGGTACATGTTTTTTCCCAAAGGGGATAACTATACATGTCTTGGCATTTAGCTTGAGCCCATGGCTCTGCCACCAAGCATCTGTTTCTGTAAGGCCCTTTTGTAGAATATCCACATCATTTGTGGATTCAATAATGGCTTCCAGTTTGCAGTCGTCTGTGGACTTTGTTAGCCAGAGTCCCTTAGTGTTGTCCTGTACTTCAGAGAAGTAGATGCCAAACAAGAGCAGTCCCAGGACTGAACCCTGAGGTACTCCACTTGTCACTTGACTGGTGCTGGATTTGGAGTCGGCTACTTTTACAGTGTGGGTTCTGTCAGTAAGCCATTTAGCTACTCATCAAGTGACGTAGGGATTAATGTCCAACTTAGTAAGTTTGTCTATGATTCCAGAGTGGGGGATGGTGTCAAAGGCCTTGATGAGGTCCAGATAGGCTGTTTGGACCACCTTACCCTTGTCCATGGCTCTGGAGACTGATTCGAAGAAGTCAGTAAGGTTCAGGAGACAAGATCAGCCCTTCACAAACCCAAACTGCATGGGATTCAGTTTTTGAAGGCTGCAGATGTCTTTGTTTATAAGTTACGTTATAATATGTTCCATGGCCTTGCAGATCAGGCTCATCAGACTGATAGGGTGGTAGGTCCCAGGATCCAAGGTGGACCCCCCCCCCACAAAAAAAAGCCTTCTTAGCAGCTACATCCCACTGCTGTTTGTACTGCAATCATTCGTAGCACCACACTGTCATATTAAACCTGCATCCCTAGCATCTGACAATGACCTGGTCAAACTTGCCAAGCTCTTATAGTCATTCCCCTTCCTGGTCAAAATTAACAAAACCGACCATCACTTATCACGTAGCCTGCTTCCACTGTTTACTCGGATATGCAAACAATATGGACCATGCATAAATTACTTTGACACTACACCTCCCAATTGACAAAACACAAATAGTAACAGAATTAATAGCAAATACCACCGTGTTCATCCACAGATGGCTACAAACCTCTGGGTGCAAAATCTGGGCAAAGCAAGAAGAATGGGAGAGGGAAGACAAAAGCCCAAATAGGGACAGCATGAAATATTGCCCCCCCAAATCTAGAAAGCCAGTAGAATAACAGATGTGCACTCAAGTAACCCCACAAGCGAGACCTCAACCTGGGCCATGATATCAATACAACTTGTTAATGAGACCAATTTGTGCCCCAGAGACTCCCCAATCTGTGGAATATGTTCCCTCTCCACATCAGAGTACCTCATTATCCAATTTCAAGTGCAACCTGGTTACCTGGATGGGAAACAGGGAACACAACCCTAGGATTCCAACTTTGTCCCCTGCTGGATAGGGGCTTTCAGTGCTAACTTGCCTAAACATGGGCTAAATTCTTGGCTAGGCTTATAAAGGCCTCAAGACCAATAGCCTGGTAATGTCCTATGATCCTATGCTATGTACTACCTGAAATGGAAAGTCTATCATGTCAGTGACGTCATTCTGCAAGGATTTACCGGAAGCCAAAATTATATTTGAACAGACCAAAGTATTTGAGTAAACCCACACTCTCCCCCAATGTTCAAAATGTCAACCAGCTTGAGGAGTGCAACAGTCACATGAGCATGTCAGCATCACAAACATCCCAACAGATTCTCTCCCACCCTTTAAAAGCACAAGAAACTGCACAGCCAACTGCCAGTAGTCCACTGTGTAGTAATGACTTTCCCATGAGTCTCAGACCCATACCTCCCAGAGCACAATGTGGCCAAAGACATAAATAACAGTGGGGCAATGCCCCCCCCCACCCATTCTGTGCATATTTTATGTTACTGTTCTTACAATTCTGTCCTTTTGCCCATGAAGAGAACCCAAAGTACAAGCTCAAAAGGAACAACTTCTCCTTATCTGCAGCTAACATACTAAACCCAACAGCATTTTGTTTGGGGTTGTTATCACAGACTTCACCTTGCCAAACAGCCACCTTCTCCTTTGCCTGCTAAAATTAGTTAGTTACCTTACCCTTATGCCAAACTCCCTCTAAGTAATCTGTAGTTTGAAACATACCTCTCCACTTCTTAGTACAAATTCTGGACAAAGCCTCACAGAATGGGAGCCAAGGGCCCTAAATCGGGCAAATTTTAAATATAGCTCTCATAGACTTAGAAAGCTGCTAGAGTAACAATTTGCCATGGCATGCCTTTCGGAAGGATATAAAGTCTGAAACACCAATGACTGTCATTATTTAATGACATCAAGTCCTCAGATCATTCCAGTGATTTGCCAGAAATCACAAATTTTATGAGGAACAGACCAAAATTGCAAAGCAAAATCCAGACAGACTGCAAAACTATACCAGTGAAAGGTATGGATTGAAGCTACTCTGTGGTTAACAAAAAAAACAAAAAAAAAAAACAAAACAAAAAAAAATCTATCCTTAAATCTCCTTACCTACTATGCAAAGTGCTGTTATAAATCCATTAGCAAACCACCAATGAGTACAACACAAGCACTCACTCAAAGAAACGCCCTAATTCCTGAACAACTGGCCACATCCATGCTTGAGAGATACATTGCCTCCGATGCCTAGACCCAAGAATAGCTCTCAGCCGGGAGTCCTGCACATTGCTTCGTACTGGCCATGTTCTCCTCTGACTATATCAGCTCAAGTAATCTTGTCCTGTCAAGGTGGCAGATAAAATCAATGAAAATAAATAAAGCAGTTTCAGTTAAACAAAGTTCTTAAAGCAATGCCCCTTATGGGAAAATGACAGAAAACACAGTGGTGGGGAAGGTGATAATGTGACTTATGTTTCCTTGTCTTTTTTTTTTTTGAAAGGGAATTTCTACTGCACAGAAATGTTACTGCATTTCTGCGCATATGCCCCAAGGTTGTTCAGAATTAAAAAAGGGGGTTTAAAAATATGACAAGGTTGTGTTTACGTCATGTACCACACTTTAAAGTGTGGAATGTGCAACTAGTACCGCATTGTGAAATGTTCAATTCAGAAGGGGGCATTTTTAATTTACGTATCCCCCCCCCCCCCCAAGGTTGATGCAATTTACTGTAGCTAGTTAGGGCAGGATTTGGTACTGTTCTAATAGGAAACCATAACTTTTTTTTTTGATCTGTTGACCACGAACTCCAGTTTATTGTGTCATTGCACTCTATACTCACTGCCCACCAGCAAGCATGCAACATGAGCTATCCCACGAACATTACTCAAGCCATGTGCATGCTGAAATGCAGGGCAGTACTCATGGCCATCTAATACCCGTGAACACCATTATATTCCATCTGTAACGTCTTGCTGTGTAAGCAACCACCTCCACAAAGTAAGACCTTTTTTTTTTTATACCATGTAGTGGAAATGTGTCCTGTCATTAGGATCACAAACCCAGACTCCTAATACTGTAACCACAAACCAAGAGAACTTCCTGGTATGTGACAAATGGACCCTAACCACTCAATCGAGACATGTCCCAGCCTGGCCTAGCCATGAGGCGACCTCGTCACACATGTAATGAAACTAAATTCAATTCGTACCTCTCCACTTCGTAACAGATGAAACCCAACCAAACTCAACTGCAATACAGTTTGCCCTTGAGGAATGAAGCCTGGACAAAATTTCAATGGGAACAGGGCCAAAACAGGAACGCCATTTTAATTATCACTCCTGTAATTGGATAGCTGATAGACTCTCCAGTCTTGTGCTATCACACATTTTCTAGGATATGATGTCTGAACCTCAATTATCTTGCCACCGTTTAGTGACTTCAGTTCTCTCATACAGACTGAAAATTAGCAATTTCATGAGGAACTGACCAAGATGGATGCAAATATGCAGACCTTCTGTAAAGTCTGTATTAGCAAGAAGGGTGATCCAAATGCACCCC
The DNA here is from genome assembly GCF_019279795.1 of Protopterus annectens. Lineage (NCBI taxonomy): Eukaryota > Metazoa > Chordata > Ceratodontiformes > Protopteridae > Protopterus > Protopterus annectens. The sequence continues at coordinate 1,680,024,584 of NC_056737.1, forward strand.
CCCCCCAGCAGTCCCAACACTGAAACGGGGCCACAGTCATGAATGAGAAGAAAAAAAAAACAAAAGTAACTCACTCACCTACTATCACCAAGCCTCCTGTACCCAAAATTACCTAGCCTCTGAATACCTGCAGGTTGTCTTGGACATAAATCTTGTCATAGGATCATAGGTGTGTACTAGGCTAATGGCCCTGGAGCCTTTACAAGCCTAGCCCATAGGATTACCTTGGCATTATGTCACCCGACCTTAGTTCCCAGTGCCTGTGTTGAGTAGAGCCACTGGTGTGATCCCTGGGGTGAATTTTCTATTTCCCATCCACTCATCAAGATTTCTCTTGAAGAGGGCCAGTGAGGTGCTCTGTTTGACATGTATGGGAAGTCTATTCCATAGCATGGGCAGCCTCTGGGTTATGAATCTGTCCCTCCAGCATGTTCTGTTGATTGTGGTTATGAAGTTGAGGTCTCTGGAGTGTGTGGTACAAAGGGATTAGGATTTCTTTAGATGTAGCACTTCTAACAGAGCTGGGTCAGACATGGCTTTGTAAGTCAAGCAGAGATTGCCTCTAAGTATGCAATATGAGACAGTAGTTGGAGTTTTTTGAGTCTGTCCATTTAGGACAAATGTTTAAGGCCTAGTATCTTCTTTGTGAGGTACGTTTGTGATCTCTCCAGTTATTGCAGGTGTCTAGTGAGGTACATGCCAAATGGGGCATTGTACTTGATGATTGGCCTAATAAGGGAAGAGTAGAGGGTGACAATGACCTCTTTCTTCCTGGATGCAAAACCCTTAGTAATGAGATGTGCCACATAGAACGACTTTCTGACCACAGTGGCAATGTGGTGGTCAAAAGAGAGGTTGCTGTCAACCTGTGTTCCTGGATTTCTTATAATGCCTTCTGTGTTCAGTGGACTACTATCGATGTGGTAATTCAAGGGAACTGGGTTTTTCCCAAGGGGGATGATGACACATGTTTTGACATTGAGCTTAAGGCCGTGGTTCTGGCACCAGTCATTGGTCTCATTGAGGCCTTTCTGTAGGATGTCAGCATCACTTTGAGAGTTAATAATAGCCCCGACTTGCAATTGTCTGCGAACTTTGTCAGCCAGAGTCCCTTTGTGTTGGCCTGGACTTCAGAGAAGTAGATACCAAACAGGAGAGGACCCAGGACCAAACCCTGTGGGACTCCACTCATGACTGGTAGACAGTCTGACTTGGAGTCGGCTACTTTCACACTGTGGGTTCTATCTGTGAGCCAGTTTGCAAACCACCTACTGATATAGGAGTTGATGCCTAGCTTAGTGAGTTTTTCTATGATTCCTGAGTGGGGAATGGTATCAAAGGCATTGACCAGATCATGGTAGGCTGTATGAACCACCTTGCCTTCATTCACAGCTCTGGTGACTGACTCAAAGAAGTCGACCAAGTTGAGCAGGCATGATCTACACTTCACAAAACCAAACTATAGGATCCAGAGTTTGGAGATTCCCTGTATCCTTGTTTATTAGGTCCATGATGATGCATTCCATATCAGACTCGTCAGGATAATGGGGCGATAGTTTCCGGGGTCTGTAGTCACTCCTCCCTTGTGGAGAGGGATGACTGTAGCAATGTGCCATTTGGTAGGGACAAAGCCTGAGGTGAGGCTCTGATTGAACAGGGCACACAGGTGAGGTGCCAGTTCATTCTGTAGTTCATGTAGAACACAGTCTGGGATATTGTTAGGTTCCATATAAGCTGTATTCTTGGCCTTGGACAGTGCTGTTTTAACCTGTTCAGCAGTAATACTGGGTGCTTGGCAATCTACTGATATTGTGATTGGTCCTTTGGGGGAAGAGAGGGGTAAAGTTGGCAGTGAATCTATCAGCCAGTATATTGGTAATTTCTGTTGGCTCAGTATAGGAGGTACCTTTGTGCAGTAGCTCAGAGCAAATCTGGGTATTGCCCTGGAGATTCTTTACATAACTATAAAAGGCCTTATGGTTGCCTTTACTATCTGCTGCAATTCTGTTTTCATAGCTAGCTTTAGAGGATTTGATGAGGGATCTCAACCTTTTGTTGAGGCTGATAAGGAGTTTTTCCAGTCTTGGGACTTCACCTTATTCCGCATCAGTTTTCTCCTTCTGTTGTAGAGTTTGTTTATGGCAGGGGACCACCAGATTGGCTTCCTTTTTTTTGAGAAGAGCATCTTGGTTTTATTGGGTATGGCGAGATCCATGCATTTATGTACGTGTTTGTCCAGTGCATTGGTGTATGATTTGGCTGACATGCAACTATTCTCCATTTGCATGGGTGCCATGAAGTTAGCCACCTCTGTTTTTAGGAGCCCAAATTTAGCTTTGGAGAAGTTTTTTATGGTGGTTACCTTTGTGGGGTATGGGGGTGTGGGAGGGATGTGGAATTCAAAGGTGATTAGTTTGTGGTTGGATCTAACCAGGGAGGAGTTTACTATTGGTGCAGAGCAATGTTTACCCATGTTAGTAATGACCAGGTCAAGGATGTTGCTACCTCTAGTAGGGGTAAGAACGAGTTGGTCCAGGACATTGGAATTAATGAAGTCTAGACAGCGTTGGGCAAGTGTATTGGTACATGAGTAGTTTTCCTGGTTAATGGTGGGGTAGTTGAAGTCGCCCATGATGAGAGTGTTAGGTTGGACCTTAATATTCTCCAGGGTTCTTAGGAATGTGGATTGTGAGTCTTGGGACATGGTTGGGGACCTGTAGCAGGCTACGACCTGAATTGCTGTCTTACCCAATGTTAGCTGCACCTGAAGTATCTCAGATGCATTATGTTGGGCTACCAGTCTGGAGGTGTGCACATCCTTTATGAATATGAAAACACCACCACCTTTGGAGCTTCGGTCCATGTTCTGGGGCTGAAAGGTCTGGAATGAGTTATGGCCTAGTAGTGCATGTCTTGAACCAGGTCTACATAATCCGAGAGCTCCTCAATGTCTCTTTTCATGTAGTCCAGGGAGGTGCATCTCAGGTCATTCCCACCCACATGTACAGTGACAGAGTCATATTTGTACCTGTTGTTAAGGGACCTGAGTGCATATGTTATGTGGTGGATCCTTGCACCTGACAGGCAGCTGACTGTTACTTTCTCCTTATTCAACCTAGTGAGTGGGACATCAGTGTGCCTCACTATCGAGTCATCTATGACTCGTGTGTTGGGCATGCTGTTTTGCCATAGGGGCTTTAGTTGAGAAGCACACTGTTTAGGAGAGTTATGTATCTCGTGATTAGTGTTGTGTTGTGGTCGAGTGCGTTTCTGCCTTGAAGGTCTCTGCTGTTTGGGTAGAGTTTTATTGAGAGCCTCAGCCAAGGTGGGTGTGTGGTTTGTGCTTTTATGTGAAGACAGTGCTGGTGTGTGTTCTGGAGGGCTATGTGTTCCATGTGGTGTGATGAAAGTGTTGACCTTTGCCTCCTGACCAGCTATTCCGGTCTTGGCTGGAGAATGTGTGGCTTCCAATTTGGATATATAAGTGCATCTCTAGCAAGTCTGAATGTTGGGAGGTAAGAGGAGAGGGTTGCCAGTGTACATAATGCAGTTGCTACATTGCCTCAGGATGCCCAAGTTCATCAGGTTAATAGGAAAAAGCACAGGGAACTGACCTTTAGACATGCCTGGAGGGCTGGCCATTAATAATAAGTACTGGAGCTGTTTCCTTGTAGAACGTTTAGTGCTGGTAACACTTTTGTGTGCTACAATAATTGCTACAAGAAGTCTGGTACAGTACTAAACTAATAAGCTAGTAAAAGTGCAGGAGAGGAGAGAACTAGCAGATCTAAGGGAAAAATTGAAGAGCAGACCTTAGCACTGCTCAGAAGCTTACCAACAGTCCTGGATACAGCAGATCTGTATCTGGACTAGACTAGTTACAAGAAAGGCAGGAAACAAGTGCAAACACAGTTTTTTTAAACCAGAAAGTTGAAAGAGATAGAAAAACTGCCCAAACAGCCAATAAACTACAATTTCTGGGCCAGAAACTACTCCTCTTGTGGTAGATAGGCTACCTAGTGTTTACCACTCCCACTGATAAGCTAGAAGGCTTCCCTCTAACACAGAAAGGTTTGGGGGCTCAGAAGCTTACCAACAGTCCTGGACACAGCAAATCTGTATCTGGACTAGACTAGTTACAGGAAAGGCGGAAAACAAGCGCAAATGCAAATTTACGCCAAGAATGTGACTTCTACCTCAGTTACACTTGACGAAACCCTCTAAGCTCCTTCCTACCCCTCACCTCATTTCCTAAGCATCCCTCCATCCCATTCAACCATATCCTCCCCTTAGTCTCTTAATTCCTGCTAATCTGTGTGCCTGGCCCCCACACTGAAAATGTGCCAGGACAAAATTGTCTGTTCCAAACCTTATTACTCATTTACTACTTTAACTACATTTTCATTTTCAGCCACACCTTGAATCATTTTATTTATTTTGCAGCTATAATTTCACGCAACATTAGTGGTACTTCATGCAGAAACTTTCTAGTAGTACCACTTTAAGGTCACATGTAGCACCTGTCAGATTGCAGCATTCACTATTTCCTGGAAAAAATAAGTTCATATTGAAAAATAAGGCATTTTTGTATGCCCCCAAACAGGAAATTTCTGCATTTGGGCTTTAGTCTGTGTCCTAGCAATCTCTAGATTTTTAATCTGCAACTGAGTTTGCCCAATAATACTAGCATGCATGGTTTATTACTATTCTGTTTGTAGTTAGAAATTTTAAGACAGCAAAAGGCAGCAAAGTTATTTTTTTTCTCACTGTTTACATATTTAAAGTGTTTTTCAAATGTGATCTAATTTGCACAAGTATGCATATGGGGAAGATGTGACATAGATGTGAATTTTAGCAGATTCCATAGAGAAATAATACATGTTGCATGATGGCTTTCTTCCATCCAAAAAGAAAGCTGTATTGTTGATGTCCTGGTAACTAGTTTGGGTAGGGAATGGACAACAAGTGGTATGTCAGCACCGTTATGGTTATGTGTGGATTCTAGACAATTAGATGAACAGCTTACTTTTGTTGAAAGGAATCTTAATTCTTAATACTATAAAAAAACAGATGCATCACCTGTCTTTATATTAAGTATAAAAGGTTTGTTTTTAACTTTCTACTACAATAGTGAGAGAAGTGCAGCAGAAGCACATACAGCCCTTATTACTCCAGAGTTATCACGTCATCTTTGTGCATCGCTACGGGAGTGATGACACAAAGATACATTATGGGAAATTCTATACAACAGGCCCACAGGAAGATTGCCAAGGACTTCAGATGAGGGGATTCTTTGATAAAAAAGTAGACTAGGGGATTGTGGGGCCAATGTTGGTAGATGCTCCTGCCCTGTATTTTTATTTTATATATTATACACTAAACCCACTGTACACAACTGCCCATTTTCAAGGGTGACCTAGGAGTACAGTCTGGTTGCTCAATCACACATTAGCCAAATGGAAGCAGAAGGAATCTAACCCTGTACCCTTTATTTCAGAAGTAACTCATTAACAGCACAGAGCCTGAAAATCAGTGGTAAATGTCAGACAGTAGCAGTACTTGCACCCTGAATGATGTGGAAGAAAGTAAAAATAAATGTTTAGGAGTGCAGAAACAGCTGTAAGGGGTTACCAGTAACCACTTACATATAAATGACTTTGATAAACACAGGATTGGAGAGATACAAAGGGAATTTGTAAAACTGAAAAGCTGTCTTAGAGAAATGTTACACATTGCTGATTTATTTATTTATATTTTCATTAATTGGCTATCTAAATGATCATATTGTCCATTTTCAGTGGAAGCCCAGACAAATTAGGATTCATTTGGTTGAAGTTAGTGCGGCTGCGGGATTTGACTTCATCCATTCATGTAGATGCAGTTGGCGGGTGCAGAGTGACATTGGTATGATGCACTACAGCTGCCTGTTATACACAAAAGGGGAGTTCTTAGTGACTGCCAGCTTTGGATTACTGTTTTCTTCTTCTATTGACCCTAACAGTATGCCTGATAATGTATTGTGCTACACTAACTAAAACAAAGTAAGAATAAATTAAAATATACTTCATTTTCCTTGTAAACAAACTTAGGATAATGTCATCCCCAAGGCTTCTATCTAAAGCCCTGAAATATCTGAATCCTTAACTTCCCCAATTATCTCTAAAGATCATTTTCTGAAAGTGCCAGCCAAGATCAAAAATACTCCCTCCATGGGACCTGACAGTATACCTGTTGTTTAACTAAGAGCATTAAACATGTCCTTGCTGACACACTACTCAAACTGTTTAACTCTGTACTGATTTTGTCCCTGATGAAAAGAGCCCTGCGGTGTTGATGCCCCTCCATAAAGCAAGCCTTGAATCTGACCCAGGTAATTACACACTTCGTCTTATAGGTATTACTGTAAAGCTATGACATATATTATAACTAACCTAATAAACTACAGTATCAATATTATTAGACTTGACGACCAACAGTTTTGCTTTGTAAAGGGTACATCCTGCCTATTGAATATGGTAAACTTATTTGAAGGGGTTACATAGGCTGCAGACTATGCCCATATACACGTGTGACTTGATCTTTAACACCATTCTCCATGCTGCCATCATACAGAAATGAAATGATTTAAAAGAGCAAACTTGCTAAAAGACAAAACCCATAAAAGGCAGGGGCCTCAACAAAAAGTGTAAAAGTTGCTGGCATTGTCCCTCAGGGCTCCATGCTGGGACCTCTCCTTTTTGCCATTTGTTTCTCAGATCTTCAAGTAGACAGCCAAGACTTTTGGCTAATATAGTTTACAGAAGACTATGGACTAGAAGGTTCTTATTAAGTCACCATCTGACACCCAAACCCAGTAGAATCAACTCTCCCTAGTAAACATTTGGTGAACAAAAATAAGCTCAATAGAAATAGTAAAAAAGTATATTATCATGACATTTGGTAGACTACTCATCCCCTCATCATTTTGTATAAACAACACACCATTATAAAATTAGAATATGGTCAGAGACCTAGGAACGTGGGTTGATAACTCCTGTTTTGACCACCATATGACAGTGGTGGTCAGGAAATCCTTTTATTTAGAGCAGCTAATTGCTAAAGAAATATCATTAAGTCCTAAAGAGATAATCACTCCTTTATACTCAGCATTGAATAGACCAATTATTGAATACAATACCCCACTTTGGGAAAGATTTTGCTAAGCATATCAAACAATTAGAAAGACAGTAGACTCCTAATAAGAAAAATACAGGCCTAAAGTCCATGATCTACCAACAGCGTCTGGAAGCCATATCACTTTATTCAATATCTTAAAGATATTTGAGGTGAGATATCTGTCTTGCCTATTATGTCATTAGAGATTCAGTTGTCGTAGATTTCCCATATCTCCACAAGTCCAGTATCTCCACCAAGTCTACAGCCAGGACCCAAATCTTCACCAAAAGATAGTTACACCATAGTGGAAGAACAGGCTTATAACCAAGTGTCTCCCAAATCTTTGGATCAAACTTCTGCTTGTTAAGCAGTGTGACTCAATATCTTCCTTAAATCAAGCCATAGATGACTAGATTGCTAGCCGCACATTTTCTCCAGGACCAAATGGCTTGGCCTCCTGCGGACAGGAGATGTGACATGAAGTACCAACAAGGTGTGAATAGTTATAACACTTACCAGCCGTAGAATATCGATGAAATCTAATGACGTGTAAAAATTGGTATACATTAATTTGATTGGCCGGTGGATGCCCGATCGGAAAATGTGTGAAAGCAGTGCAGCAGGTTCTTACAATTGCGAACCAGAGATAGGCAAAACACACAATACCCCCCCCCTTTGACCTATGGTAGTGCTTGTTTAGGTAGTAGAGCGGTCGGAAATGTTGCATTTGGTGTTTTGTATGACATTCCGACCATTCGCCACTTTCAAATTTGACATTCTGATTCAGCGTTACACCCGTTTGAGGTTGGTGTGGACGCTCAAATGAATGTATACCGTAAAATCAGACACCCACATTATACATTTCAGTGGTGAGCCAGCTGTAGAAATGCATCCAGATTAATTAGCAAAACTTTTACTTCATGAAGCCATGTTACTGTATGTCTGTAAGAGAATTACCATTCTGGGACTCAGCCAGATTTCCCAAAAGAATACCCACCACAGCATTCCCTACACAAGTGTGAAACTAACAGACTCATAACTAATTAGCTCCTTCTTATATCCATCCATGTGGTAGGGTAATGCTATCAACAACCATCTATCTGGTCATCTGACTTCTAAGGGAACTTTGAGTCTTATTCTCCATTATGTCCTTGAGTTTCTTTTGTAAATTTTCCCAGGGACTTTCTCATCTGCCTTTTGTCACCATCAATGTTTGCTCTGTTTTCCTTTCCTGCAGCCTTTGTCATAAATCCTGTAAAATGTAAAGGTGAAAATATTATGCCATATTTCTGTTGCATGTAAAGCATTTCAGCTTCCCATTTCTAGAAACATAAATTCCCACAAGTCCCTGCTAATATTCTTAAAAAAAATATTTGGTTCATCCTCATTCACCTTATCTTGGTAGTTTTCTAGAGCAACCTCCTGTAATGAAAACCCATGGGATATATTTAAATGACCCCTTAAGGACATCAAGTATTTCGGCTATATGGCTTCTGAATGTCCATGATGTTTTACATTTTTCCTTTTTAAGTCTTTATGAATTCATTAAGGCCAATAAAGCCAAAGGGGTTTTGTTATCTGCTGTTATGAGTTAAGTAGTAGCATTACTTTGGTAGCGTACACTTTATGTTTACTGAAACAAAGTGCAAGCTGATAACTTTATTTTCAAGGGTAAGATTTTACCTTGTCTAAGAAACAAATGCAGCTGTAGCTCCTTTTATATAACCGATAAGGCTTAGTATGAATTTAGTGCAGTTTATTTTCCTAATGTTCTTGAAAGGTGATTCCATTTTTCCGTGACTATCTACCTAAAACTCTTTATACTGATATAGTTTTTTATATTTTTATTCATATTTTTCACCATAAAATTTAACACCAGGAAGGCTGCACAGTTTTAAATTTGTGTATTAAAAGAGAAAACAGTATAGCTTTAAATCTGAATAGTCCCATTGAACTATGTGTATATGTTATTCAGATTATGATTGGTCAGATTTGTTTATATAAGTTGCAATGGATTGCAATTCATCATTCTGATGACTTCTTGAATAAATAGACAAAAGCACTAAAGCATTTTAACAGGAAATTCTATATTCCTGTGGTACATCCGTTAGTGAATTTTGCTTCATGCAATGTAAATCTCACGAATGTTTCAATTAAGTATAGGCTAGTACTTGACAGACATACATAATTCAGAGACTAGACTATACTCTTTTAAGAAAAGCAGGTGAGGAAATTATCAGGAGATCTTCTTCTTCTTTCAGCTTTTCCCAGTTAGGGGTCGCCACAGTGGATCACCTGTCTGCTCATGATTGGCAGTAGAGTTTTTACAGTGTCGAGTTGCCAGCCCGGCGCCCAACCTTCCACAGAAGGTGCACACATGCACACACTCATACCTATGGCCAATTTAGAGTGTCCAATCCACCTACAGCATGTCTTTGGGATGTGGGAGGAAACCGGAGCACCCGGAGGAAACCCATGCAACCACAGGGAGGACATGCAGACTCCGCACAGAAGGAACCCCAGCCGAGGATTGAACCGGAGAACCTCTTGCTGTGAGGCGACAATGCATAATGTGCTGAAATGGTGGATAGTTTGGACTGCTATCACTGGACCTTGCAATGTGAAGACAGGCATTTCCTTGTTTCATAATGTTCTGAGGCAGAAGAAGATAAATGGACAGAGTGGCCATAAAATGAGAAGATATATTTCTAAAATGAAAATGTACAGTAAAGTGTTCCTGGTGGGGAATTTTTATGGATCTAAACAGGAGGATGTTAAGGTGCTCCTAGACCTTATGAATGTATTGATGGGCAGAAGGTTCCCAATTATCTTGGGAGATTTGATGTTATAGCATTGTTTTTTGTCAGATAGGGTGCTGTCATGGAGATGTCTCAACAGTCATGCAGCTCAGCTTATTGAACTGCAAAAAGGGCTCCTTCTACAAGATGGATGAATAGCGTTAAGTCTTAATAGAATTACATTTACATTCCCTGTTGCCATAGCAGGGATTGCTTATAGGATATATAATTTTTTGGTTGGTATGAATTTACTGCCTCAAATTATGATTGTGGAGATGGTCTCTGATGCATTATCTGGAAACTGTGGAACATCTTAGACATGACTGGACTACAAGGAAATTATATGTACTCAAGTGAATGAATGGGCTTGCTTATTCTTAAACTAGTGGAGGATAGGAAAAATCATAGCACTGTCAGTGGCACAACAGCTAGCACATTCATCTTTGGTGATGGAAAACCAGAAGGTTATGGATTCTATCCCTGATCCAGCTGATTGGATCGCTGACATTGCAGTGTAACATTGTGGGAAGTTGAGTGCTGCAGCCATGAGTGAGATGTTTTGAGTTGGTGATAGCTCATGTGGGAGTAAAAGGTCCCACAGCACCTATGTGATGATGTGAGGTTTTGCCAGCTATGCCAGAAGAAGTAGGGAAGTGGATGTGTAACATATGCCAGCATAGCTAGCTGGAGTTTTGTAAATAATTATATGTCATTTGTATATCAAACTGATTTGAACAGATGCGTATGTTGTTGAAAATGCATTTGTAAAGCTGCTTGTGTTAAAAAATGTACTGATAGTGGGTCCTGCTGGACAGAAAAAAGAAATATACCTTTATGTCAGACTGTATTATAACTGTTGAAATTAATATTGTAACAGAGGATACTGGAAGAGAAGAGGTTATGCTCAGCTTCAGCTAAATTTTAGAAAATTATCTTGAAATTAAATTACGTGGTTTAGGCTATAAAGATTGTATCTTACAGTTTCAATGCAACCGGAGACAAAAAGTCTGTACTAGGAAGTCTTATGAATAGTCCTTTGGGGTGAACTAATTGCTATTCTGTAAAGGTGGAAGTTTGAAATTGGTCTATGATTTCTAAAAGCTGCAGCAGATCTTAGCAAAGCTATGGGTGTGTAAGGTAACACATCTGTGCGAAATCCTGGCAGCCTACAGTAAAGGGGTGTAATATGGGAACTAGCAGTCAGATGACCAGATATATGTGATGTCATTCTGTAATCCAACACAAACATGATGTTTTAATACTAGATGAGACTGAAGTCTCAGAGCAGTCTGTTTTTTTGAACCTGGCATAGAAGAATCTCTCCCCCACTTCATCTTGCCTTGCTTTATTCAGTAACTAGGGTATAGTAATTCTTTAGATCAGTCAGGAAAATATAGTGAGATTAGTTAAGTACTGTTTTTCTGTATCTGTGTGACTCTATTCATCTATGTTATTTTAATATTTGCTGTGATTGAAACTCTGGCGTTTATTATAAATATATATTTAGTATTTTCATGTTCTTTTATTATTTATTATTACATATATTTAAACATTTCATTGTGGCTGGTCCTTTAGAGAATATTTCACCTTTGAGAGTACTTATATTTATTTGGTGACACTATGGCCACTCCTGAAAGCCTTACTGCATTGGTCAAACCCTAACATGTGTATTAATATTAATTTCTCTCAGTATAATTGGGTGCCCTTGTAAGAGCTTTAGAGTGTCTGATGACAGTAACTACCTTATAGTCTGGACAGAGGGGCATAGCTACTAAATCTGTGGCAGCCTTTCCCAGCTGTGTGTGTGTGTGTGTGTGTGTGTGTGTGTGTGTGTGTGTGTGTGTGTGTGTGTGTGTGTGCGTGTGTGTGTGTGTGTGTGTGTGTGTGTGTGTGTGCTGTGTGTGAAATTCAAATCTCAAAGAGTGTGTGTGTCAGTTACTTGGTGCAGGGACACAGAGCACTGGTTTCACAGAGAGATTGGTGGACAACTTGGCTTAGATACTCAGCTGAGGACCCAACTCTACAGCTGTGCCAGTGGGGAGTCTTACTGGGGGCCAGGAGAGAGAGCAAGAGAGAGAGACAGTGAGAGTGAGACAGAGAGAAAGAGAAACAGAGTGAGAGAGTGAGAAAGAGAGAGAGTGAAAGAGACAGAGAAGGAAATCCAGATCCCAGTCTGAGTGTTTGGTGCAGAGAGCTGCATCTGGAAATACTGTGTGTACCTCTCTTTGTTCCAAGTGAATACCCCTCACTGGTGTCAGTGGTGAGGATTCAGACTCCTTGATTACTGGCCCAGAGGGGAGACCTCACAACTTGTCAAAAAGAGGAGATGAAGTTCCTAGATGTCCTGGACAGATTTCTCTCAGAAATATAAATACAGCTTCCACTCTCCCCTGAAAAGAGACCACCAGCTTAGTGCAAAAACCTGGTCAGCAAAGGATAAATAAAAAATAAATAAAATTAGACAGTGGGTGAGATAGTATTAGCCAGAAAATAAATAAGGGAATATGGTTAAATGCAAGGTGTTCCATTATTTGAAGAAAGTGCTGTTTTTTTTAGTAGGAAAGAACAGACTCCTTATGTATCTGGTTATCTTGACAGAGAAAACCATTAGCAAGGAGGAAATTTGCTATATGCAGGCTGCATGAACAGAAATGCATATGCCAAAATTGTGAGACATAGGAATTATGTGAAGACAAGTTCATGATTTAAAAAATATATACCTGTAAGTGTGTCACATCTTCATTGTTTTTCATAGGTTCATAGGTTCATGGGTGTACACTAGACTAATGACCACAGAGGCCTTTAAAAGTCTAGCCATGCATTTCAATTCTTCTTTCTATGCTTTTTGTCAGAAAAATATGTATTAATGTGTGTATTAGTAATATGCTTAGTGCATTTAGAGCTTGAAAAGGGTTAACACATTTATTCTATTTCATACTGCATAAATCTGTACAAACTGCAGATGCTTTCTGACCTTGTATTGTTAGCTAAAATCTTGCTTGTGCCTTGGAAATTTACTGAGAAGCAGATGATTCCTGCTTATGTTAGGAAAATAATGAATAGAACAATACTACTTGTATGGAGCTTAGACAAGAAGTTCCGTTTGTGCTGTGAGAAAATACACAGCTGTAGAAGCCATAGATAATTAGGACAAAGCCTGCTTGAAAATATGAACTGCAATCAGCATTTGCTTGTATCTGAGTTAGAAGAGTACCTTGAAATGTAACACTCTACAATGGAAGCTTGTAAACAAATTAGTGCCCACCAAGGCCAGGTTGTTTTTCTCAAAAGTTTCTCACAAATCTAGTCATGTCAGCAGAATATCTGAGTAACATCTGCTGTAGAACAATACTGAAAGTTGTGTTTGATTACATCAGCCATAGAAGGCCATGTCTTGTAAAATAGTATAAGAATAAGCATACTTCCTGTTAGTAGTTAGACAAATCCTTGTATTTGCATGTTTTTGTCTCCTTGCGGCAAGTAAATAAATATGTGTTAACTGAACCTTACGTGTATTGGTCTTTGAAGTTTTTTCCTTTGACAGTTTTACAAATGAGACTAGTACGCTTTATGAGTCGATAGTTTCCAAGATCCATGGATGGCCCACCCTTGTGCAGAGGGATAACAGTACCAGCCCTCCATTCATTCAGCATGAACTCTGTTTGACAGCTACAGTTAAATAGTGATTCTAGTGGTCCCAATAGGTCATACTTCATACTATTAAGGAGGCATCCAGGGATATTATTAGGTCCCACCAATGCAGGGTTTTTGGCCTCAGATAGTGCTTTAAGGACCTATTCCCTAGTGATAACTGGGGGAGTAATGGTTATGTGGTATTTCTTGAGTGGTGTCTGGGGGTGAGAGTGAAGTAAACTGGAGATGAATTTATATCCAGTAGATGTGCTGTAGTCTCCATCTCAGTATAAGTGTGGCATCTGAGGTGTTCTACAGTCTATATACTGAAGACCTGAAATTGGGTAAACTGATTACAAGTGTTACAGGTAAGGCATGCCTGCAAAATAATTTGAATAAATTGACCATTTGGGCACAAGAGAATAATATGTTGATAAATACATCAAAAACTAAGCATATGAGATTTGGGAGACATAAACTGAAAGGTGAATATTTAATACAACACACAGTGATTGAAAATGTAAACTCATTTAATGACCTGGGTACATGGGTAGATTCAGCTATGAGTTTTTCTAATCATATCAACCAATTGGCTAATGATAGTTATAAAATTATAGGTTGTATAAAAAGATTTATAAAGTCTAGGAAATCAAACATAATGAAGTCATTGTTTGTTAGTTACATTAGACCCAAACTTGAGTATGGAATAACAATATGGAAACCCTATAAGAAAACAAGCGTGGATAAAGTGGAAAGAGTACAGCAGAAATATACTAAGGCCATTAATGGATGTGAAAATCTAAGTTATTATGAAAGACTAAAATATCCGAACTTGTACAGTGTCTCTTACAGATATTTAAGAGGAGATCTTATTCAGGTATATAGGGCATTTAGGGTCAACTACCTCTGGGAATGTTTGAGGTTATCAAAAAGTACTAGAGAATTGTCAGATAACCTATGTAGAAGATTCTATAGGAATGAGAAGTGTACTAATTGGTTCTCTGACAGAGTGGCTGATGCTTGGAACAGACTACCAAATTACATTAAAGCAAGTACTAGTTTAGATATTTTTAAGAACAGCCTGGACATTTATTATGGGAACAAATGTTCTGGCATATTGCCAAGCTAGAAAGACTTTAATGCCATTGCATGAAACATTTGTATGTATGTATATATGTATGTAAGTGGCAACATTTACAATTATTTCTGTACATTGTTGTGTATTGCCTTTGAGTTTGCGGACATAACTGAAACATGCCTTGTGATTGTCCTTAGCCTGAGAGGTAATATTATTCAGACCTAGCTTTGGTGAACGTATTCTCCTGAGCTGGTTATGTCATTTAACGAGGCGATTCTTACCTTGCTGCACATGCGTTTTCTATTTTTTAAACATAATTTTCTTCTTACATTTGTACAATCTATTTATGTTGGGATTCCACCAGGGTGGCTTGTTTTTAAGTTTATCCTGTGCTTATTTCAGGTAGGTATGACTGTCTCTATGCAGGGCGTATGTGATTGGAAAGGGTTTTTGTGAATTACTTCACATAGGCAGCAGTATTCAGTGGGTTTGCAGGGGCATTACATTTTGCTAGGGTGTCAGTTAAAAGTATAAAGTTTGCCTTGGAATAATTGGAATTATAACTGTAAATTAATTTCCAAAATGTTCTGTGAATACACTGAACTTAAACATGTACACCTGGCACTATCCTGGCTTTATTAGCATGACCAAGCCATGACATCATTGTGGGGGAAATCCCTAATTACTTAACTGATAGATTGTTTAACAGTTGCAGACACTTACCTGCCAGACTGTTAAAGAATTAACAAACTTGCTACAGCTGAAGAAACAGTCTCAAAATCATTCTCTCTGTTTGGACCAACACTCCACAAAATATATGAAATGCCACTAACACATCAAGTTTCAGATGTCTCCTTAAAAGGTCCCTTCAAGACAATAGTACGTGTACCTGTTTTGATATAAACAACCAAACTCCTTAGAATTTATATCCCTAGCTTTTGGAACTAATACCCCCACCCATGTTCTCCTACAATGTCTGTCACATTCATTCAGCTGATGACTACTGAACTCCTCATTATGTATAGCGTATAAACAAAGGGATTGTGTCCCTCTAGGGATGTCATTGTCCTCCTTTACTTTGTCCTCAATAGGACAGTCATTGAGTAAAATGCACCCTTTGGTATCTATCTGTCTAGACACATGCAACAACTAGAATTCCCACAGAGGTGCCTTACAAGGCCTACACAACATGTCCTATATGGACGGACTCAGCATCCTGTCACTATACTTGGTATCCTTACAGACTGCTAAGCGGTGACCCGTGTCTGGCATACAAGGCATCCTCTGACCCAATGCAGATGAATACACCTCACATCAGCAAGTGAAAGGCATCAGAAATACTCAGTGGAGGGATTTAAACCTACTCTGTAACATCAGCTGAATGGTTTGGAGGGACAGGTATATCTCACAGATGATTAAGCTGCTCTGCAACAGACTTCCTAGTCACATAAAGCAAAGTTCATCCCTGTCCATTTTCAAGCGTAGCTTAATTCTATGGATAGAAAACAAAAAATGTACTCCAGATTTGCCCTCTGTACTACTAATGGACAGAGGGAGCTCCTAAATGCTTTATCCCATGCATGGTTCCCTTCAAATTATCCATGGTATGATCCCAGTTATTCTCTTTAGGGATAATATAAAATTATCGACCATGGGATAAAGCCAATCTCTAACCAGGGACAGGTTAATTCAAGCACAAAAAGGGAAAGTGATGAAGCATAAAATGGCCCGTATGGGCAGCTTGCCCACTACTTATCTATAAACCAATACATGCACACACACACACACACACACACACACACACACACACACACACACACACACACACACACACACACACACACACACACACACACGCACACACACATACACACATATTACTTGAGAAAACTATACCTTCTACCATAAATAATTCATACTAAAAACTAGATATATTCAGCTTCTTACCACTAAATATATAAAAGAAATATAATTGTTGCTGCTTTGACTTGCGCTATACTCTCTTTAATCATTTGTTTAGTTCTAATAATACTAACATGCATTTAAAATTTTCCTCTTCTCACAGCTGTAACTCTGCTAATGTCTCCTTGCTGTACCACTGCACCTATCCAATTCTTGCTGTATTTTACTATGCATATATCGTCTCTTTATATATATATATATATATATATATATATATATATATATATATATATATATATATATATATATATATATATATATATATATATACATATATATATATATATATATATATATATATATATATATATATATATATATATATATATATATATATCTACATATATATATATATATATATATATATATGTACATACACACACACACTATATAAATATATATATATATATATATATATATATATATATACATACACACACACACTATATAAATATATATATATATATATATATATATATATATATATATATATATATATATATATATATATATATATATATATATGGGTCTCGTACTGTTCCCTGAACGGCCATTTCACCGAAACTGAAACGGCCGGGCATACTTTCACAAAAGTGCTTTTCACCGAAAAAGCACTTTCATGGAAGTATGCTAAAAAGTAAGGGAAATCGTGGGGAAATGGCTGTTGCTGAGATTGTAGTACAGTGGGGATAAGGGAATATTCCCTTTTCCCCACTGTAGTGCAATCTCGGAGTGAGAATATAAAAGTAGGGGGGCATAGCCCCCAACATGGGGGTGTGCAGGGGTGCTTGCCCCCCTGCGTAAACATTAGGTCTGGTTTTTTTTTTTTTACTTTCTTGAGGGACTTTAGCAAAAGTGCTTTTTCGGTATAAAGAACTTTTGCTAAACTGTGTTCGGTAGATGTGGTTTCGGACTATTGAACTTTCGTTCAATTGTCCTAGACCCATATATATATATATATATATATATATATATATATATATATATATATACATATATCCTGTGTTAACAACTTAACTGTCAGCCTGCAAAGCATTTTTCTTTATTTTTTTGTATTGTGAATGTATTTTGAGATCTATGTTTGTAATCCTTTGATGTGCAAAATGTGTTTAATTTATTCATTGCTTTGCATTATTACCTCTGAGGTGAGTGATGGCCTTGCTACATTTCTTTCTTCATTAGCACTTAACAATACTCACTACATCTGTGAATTCCTCATACTGTCCACTTCTACACTGTCACATTACGTCACAGACCATACATACAAGGAAGAGTTATAATATTCTCTAATGTCTTCCTGTCCAATTGTGGTAATTTATTTTGTTGTTAATATTTTAATTATTATTATATGTGCATTAGTCTTGCTGTCATTCGAACAATGTGTTCATTGTTATGTCTTGGACGGGAACTAAAGCAACGTGATTTCATTCAACTTGCACTGCTGTGTATATCTGATTGACAATAAAGTTTACTTTGACTTTTACTCTGAAATGATAAACAAAAATGGCAGATCAGAGCATACTGGCACAGGCATAACTGAAAGGTAGCGAGACACAAAGTGAAATATTTAACTTAGCAGTGTAATGGAGATTCCATGGAAAGTTAACCCTTTAACACTTTAATGTCTCAGTTGGTCCACACTATTTATAAAGGAGTAAATGAAACATGATTAAGGTGCAAGAGAAGGCAGCTTCTAAAATGCCAGCAGACATGACTATGACCCTTCATATTTTAGAAGACTTATTGTTAAATCTGCATATTGTTCAAGGATGTCAGGAAACAATAAGCCGAAGAATATTGGTTACCAAAAAAATGCAGACACTGAATCAACTGACAGACAACTGACAGGACAGGAAACCTCTGTCAGGTATCCACAAAACTGGGCCAGTTCTTTAGTAATGATATGCACCAGATTCATAACTGTGTTGTCTTAAATATTAATACTAACTTCTTTATCTGGGTCCAGCCATTAGTCCTTATTTCCCACTGGCACTGCATAAAAAATGCCACACGTGGATGGGAAGAAATAGAATTAAATACTTTAATATACCTCAGCAATACTAGATAATGCTTCTACAGACAGGGAATACCACATGCTCCCTCTAAGGAAGGAGACCTGGCCTCTTGGCTGATTGGTTTTCAAAGACTTGACTCCATTAAGTGATTAGTGCAGAATAATGGAAGCGATTATCAGGCTAGGCCTAAGGTAGGTCTTGCTGTAAACATTGCTAAAGCAAGTCATTTGCTAAACCGCACATGATCTCGTTACTCCCAGGATGTACAATAGTATGATTACAAAGACAGGTGTATACCTCCCTGTGTGTAGAACACATTTAGTGCAACTGTTCTTAATATCCATGCCAGGGTATCTTTTCAAGGTTTTCCATCTCACAGTATTTGTTAGATAATCTTGTGCCTGAACCTCCTGACTACTGCCTCCCTTTTCTCTGTTACTTCCTTACCTCCTTATTTATGCAGCATTAAGTCCAACTCTATCAATGTGTTTTTGGTATTTATTTGTGCCTGATGATTTCTTAAAAACCTATCTTTATTTTATACATTTTATCCTTTCTTCTTTTACTCCTGTGTAACCAGTATCTTGGAATGGCAATTACACCATCCTTTTTGAAGTAGCTACTGTTTGTAAAACTACCTTTGCACAACATAACCCATTTTATTCTATATTGTTGCTTCTCTGAATCATGTTGGTGTCCGTATCCTCTAACACATTGTTTACACTTATACACATGTAAGATCAGCAAAGAACTATACTGACCATTTACAGCAAAGTATGGATGCTGAAACTACCCTTGTCCCTGAAATAATTTTACATAATAGTATTATACTGTATTCCAAGATCTCTATTTTCTGTATCTTTACTATTTATTAGCATTGGTGCTGGTATAACTCACTTATACACAGAATACTAAGCACCTTTTCTTTTAAAGATTGTAGGTATCAGCATCACAGTGGAACAGCTCACTTACATATGACTCATTCTTAAATGTCAGTTTTCCATTGAACTAACTCACTGACACACAATACCAATTTAAGTTCCTTCGGAAAATCATTCTTACATGATGGGCAACAGACTTACGAGAACTCTGGATCCCACCATCTTTATAAATGCCTGGTGAGATTTTGTGCCTCACTTTGCATGAAAAACAGTATTTAAAAATCTTATTTTCTGTTCTAGCAAACTTTCACATATCTTGGTGTAACTGAAAATGTTGACACAGTCACTCAATAGTGTAATGTACTAGAGACAGCTTCCTTTACACTGCTTAAAAAGCACAATCTCTTGTGATGTCACTATTGCTGCTTTCCATAGGCACAGTTTGCAGACACGATAAACATTTGCTACATTTACGAATTTCCTTAATTATAAAACAGGTAACATCTATTGGAGATGCAGCATTTTTTTCAAAATAGGCACTTTGCAGCAGTTTATGTTTACCTTTGGAATACTTAAGATGGTGGGGGTGCTGGACTGTGTTTTCCTGCTTTCTCCTTCTTGACTCTATCATATTCTGCTGCCTCATTTCTGTCATACACATACGCCAGCTGATAGAGAAACCACAGACATGCTACCAAAGTACTCCACCCAGTCTGTAAAGTTCAAAGTCGCATGCCTCCCTTTTATTGTGTTGATTTAAAACAACATTGATAAGCTATTTGCCTTTTAACTTGACCTTTGGGAAACATTTCTGCAGATGTCTACAGAAGGATGACAGTTGTAATAACTGCTGATGTGTTTTAAGAGGCCATGTGATTTTAGTCAATCTATCATTATATTCTATAAAGACTAAATAAAATAAAACTGTTTTACAGGAAAACATACACAATGAGGTAGATTATACATACATGACTACAGCACAGAGGCAACATATTTAACTGTATATAGGTTTGCTGTTCTGTCAGTATTTTGCAATGTTGACTGTGGGGACTCCTTTATGTATAATCTTGTTCTCTTAGATAAATAAAAAAATGATATGTGATTTAAGTGCACATTTGTCTTGGTAAATGAATACAAATCAAACCTCAACCCTCCCATAAATTCAGGACATTGAGCTGGCACCTCGGCATTCGTGAAAATCTATTGCCAATCATTAGCGGACCGGAGTTCTGCTGTGGCGACCCCTAACCGGGAAAAGCCAAAAGACAACAACAACAAGTATAGCATTTGTTCAAGGGATTGCCCATGGTGATTAAGAAAGGAACCCAGGATCACTTCTAATTAACAGTTTATCATTTCATAACTGAGATGGGCAACCCATTGAAACAATCATTATTAGACATCAGGGTTTGGGTCGTATGGCCTTCTTCAGAGATCATAGCTATTGAACAAGTTTTGTGCAGAGATTTAGGACTGTAAATAAAAATACAGGTATGAGAAGAGGTCAAGAGCATGTGATCACAAAAATACAAATCATATTTTAAATCAAATTGCCAAAGTATCCTTTCATAGCTCTCCTTCAATAAATGAACAAAACCACTGCTTAAAGCTCAGTCATTCCCAAATATACCGGGTCAAATTCCAAAACAAAGTTGCAGACAGTGCAGCATGCCGAAGAAAGACTTCAGCACACCAGCTGCAAATGTGATTACAAAAGAAATGCCGGAATCATTCTGAATAATTATCTATTCAGGGTAGGATAATTACAAACTCTGTACATGCCCATCAAATTCCAAAACACAATGCACATGCCCATCGCAACTTAAATGCGATAAAGTGCTTCACTAACAACATTTCCAAAACCCTTAGCGAGTGCCATCAGAAGTCTGTGAAATCTGTATAATACTACTAAAAAATAAAAACAGAATGCAACTGCCACTGAATGAAATACAACAGGCTGTAGCACTACAGGCTATACAGGAAGATATGACAATGTGTCCAAGAAGCAGTGGCAGCTCATGCCCCCGTGTGTGTGTGTGTGTGTGTGTGTGTGTGTGTGTGTGTGTGTGTGTGTGTGTGAGAGAGAGAGAGAGTAACTCAAGCACAAACCCTGAAGCTTGGGTGCAGGTAGCAACAGCCAAAATTCCCTACCCACCACCACTTGTGAAAAGTGTTCAGATTTTTGCCTCATATTTTTGTTCTCTTCTGTTCCTCATAAAATCTGTGGTTTTCTGGATTTTGAATTCACTAAATAATGACAGACATTTGAATTGCAGACTTCATAGTCTCCAGAAAGTACATGGTAGCACAAAACATTTTATTCTAGTAATTTTCTAAGTTTATAAGATCAATATTTGAAAATTGTCCCTATTTTTGGGGCTGTATTCCCCCATTATTGGTTTTGTCCAGGTTTTTTGTGCTAAGAGGTTGAGAGTTATAGTGAGAACTGAATTCACTGAATATGTTTGGGGGCTGTATTCCCCCATTATTGGCTTTGCCCAGGTGTTTTGTGCTAAGAGGTTGAAAGCTACGGTGTGAACTGAATTCACTAAATGATAGCCATTTAAGTTTAAGTCTTGCTGTCTTTCATGAAGCAGTGGATTTGGCATAGTGGCATGTTGCTCTGCCTGTAGTGTATAGGGTCCTGGGTTCAAGACTTGGCAGTGAAATGCTTGACGGTAGCACTGCACTTTATTCTAGCAACTTTCCAGGATTATACAAGCAATGTTTAAAATGTGTCCCTGGTTTTGGGGCTTTTGTCCCCCCCCCAATAAATTTTGGCTTTTTCCAGGATTTCTTGTGCTCATGTGCTAGAAAGTTGAGTGATACAGTTGAGTGTCAACTGGATTTTACAAGGAGCTAAGAGCTTCAGGGGAAGAGAAGTTTAGTGCTCCTTATGCCAAATCTGATCACATTGTTAATAGCACAACAGGTAGTGTATGTGATTTTGATGCAGAAGGCTGTGGGTTATACTCCCACAGTATGTCGATGCATTGCTGTTACTGTACTGTGTTGTACGTTTAAAGGGGGTGGATGCTGCAGTCCTGGTAATGTCCTCTTTGGCAGGGAAACCTAGTAATTATGAACCTGTTATCAGTTTGCCATCCATTCCCTATTGCAATATTACTAGCCTATCATTTTTTAATGTAACATGGGCAATTTATTCCTCAAGGGCAACAGGCACTTTATTTGTAGATGAAACAATGAAATATAAAGTTGTTTGCTAGCAGCAACCTCTTCATTAGTTATAGATCTCTTTAATGTGGAATTATTTAGATGACTTTTACTTCTGCAGAGATTGTGCATATTTACTGATACTGGTTGATTGTAGAAGTCTGAGTAAACTTTTATGATGGAAATATTCTGAATTGGGCAATTTTGTCATTATTGGTGCAAGCATTTTGTTTCATTGTTTACTGGAAAAATGTTCAAAACAATAAACTTAAAATGCCTTCTAACAACTGTACTGTATTATACAAGGAATATAATTTGATACAGTCAGGAAGGTGTATCAAATAACACATGTATGTTTCATGTGCAAGGGGCCTATGCAGCCCAAAGTTAATCTTTATCTGCCACTGGCTAGATGTATTTTCTTTGAATGTGGGTTTCAATGCTGTTTCAATGAATGTGAGTTTCAAGAGCAGAGAAGTTTTAATGCTAAGTCTATTTCATTGTGAGACTGCATTGCTTTGTTTAGCAGATGCTTATTAGTGTTTGTGCTGTAAAATGTAAACTAAAACTTTTAAATGAAATCCAAATCATTGTAGAAGTAAAGCAGTATGAACATTACAGTGTTTATGGTAAATGGGGTGGAATAACCAAGTAATGGGAAATTAGAATGGCTGCAGGGTGGAGGTCCCATTCGACCATGATTTTGTGAGGGGGGGGGGAGGGCGGCAAACTCAAAGACAGCCCCGGCCGAACTATACCTCTCAACTGTCCAGATTTTCACAGAATTAATAGATTTTTGCTTTGTATTTTTGGTTTGTTCCTCATAAAATGTGTGGTTTTCTGGCAAATCCTTTAGTAATGAAGTCACTAAATAATGACAGACATTGAGTTTCAGACTTCATGCCATTCAGAAAAATGCATGCTAAAGCAAGACCTGCTATTCTATCAACTGTCTAAGTTTATACAAGAGCAATTTTTAGTACTGTTTGTATGTTCCCCCAATATATTTGACCTTGTCCAGATTTGCTGCATTAAGATGTTGAGAGGTATGTGCAAATAAATTGCTTTATAGAATAAGGTATCTCCAA
Source organism: Protopterus annectens (assembly GCF_019279795.1). Taxonomy (NCBI): domain Eukaryota; kingdom Metazoa; phylum Chordata; order Ceratodontiformes; family Protopteridae; genus Protopterus; species Protopterus annectens. The sequence continues at coordinate 1,680,048,368 of NC_056737.1, forward strand.
ACCTCTCAACTGTCCCTGACTTTGGCTCAAAATGTTGCTCTCCCCCTAATAATCCCTCCACAAATGGCAAATTTAGAAGAAAATGTGGAGGGTTTAAAATTAATAAATAATTGTAATGATCAGAGTTATAGATTACTTTTATTTTAGAAATGCATGTAAATTATATTATTTTGTCAGCTGCTCAACTTAACAGTACTAATATTAAAAAAGTGTCCTTTCTTTGACAGGTTTCCAGCTGTATTGTGTGGCTATTTTATATTTTTGCATCACATTTTTGGTCCGTTTTTCATAAAATTGTGGTTTTCTGGCAAATTAGTGGCAAATCATTAAAGAGTGAAGTTAGAAAATAATGACAGACTTTGAGTTTCAGATTTTATACCCTTCAGAAAATTCATACTAATGCAAGACCTACTATTTTATGAGATGTCTAAGTTTATAAGAGCAACATTTAACATTTTCCTTATTTTTGGGCCTTTGTCCCACTTCTATTTATGGCTTTGTCCAGATTTCTTGCTCTGAGGTTGAGAGGTATGACCAATGTGTCAGGGCCATCACCATCAGCCAGAGACATTTCAAATTGTGACATATCTGTTGCACCCCACTCCCCCATGTAGTGACTCTGGATGTGTCCAAGCAAGGCAAGGAGCAGTTATGCAGTGTGAGTGTGCAGAGTATCCCCCCATCCAAGGTAGACACAAGTACTACAGCGGCTTTTCATCTATCCTTGATTTTGCAGAATCTTCTGGTTTTCTGTCATATTTTTATACTGTTGATTTATGCTTCTTATTATTTAGAAAATGCATATTATTGCAGTGTCTGTTGCTCTGTGCTTAAGCAGCAATGCTTTAATGACCATCAGGTAAACTTGTCTGAGATTGTAAGATGCAAGTAAGTTTTAATAAGCATACTGTTAAAGAATAAATATAACCTAATAGCAGAAATAGAACCAGCAAAGGGATAAACGTTCCTGTGATCAAAATAATACAATGTATACTGTTAAAGAATTACCAACACTGACAGCCTTTTTGTTGTTGCCATCAAGAGAATACTTACATAACTAGATAACTTATAAGCCTTAGGTATTGAAATGCATATTTATTTATTTATTTATTTATTTCCATTTTGATGACCGGGGAGGTCCACTGGGCTCAGGGAGCCCATTTTCAGTGGAGGCCCAGGGAGAAAAGCTCTGCATTACATAGTTTAGTTACATATACAATCATAGTAAAGAAGACACAATTACAATTTCATTTCATGCTAGAGAACAGGAATAAATTATTTGGTTACATAGTATCTAAATATTTAGGATGACATTGGTAACTTAATTGAGAGGGAGAATAAAGACTTAGAAGGAAAAGGGAAAAACAGTGGGATGGGTTATTTATAATACGTACGATTATGTTATTTACTATATGTACATTTATGTTAGGTTAGCTTTTACTCAGAGTTAGGAGTTTAAGGGGTGGATTGATTATTAGGCTAGGTGGGGAGAGTGCAGTTGCATTTCCTGTTAGAGGAAAGGTAGGAATGTAGCTGAGTTTTAAAGTTTTCAAAAGTCCTTAGAGAGGAAGGAAGATAATTTTCAGAAGCTCACTACATTTGTTGGAGACTTGCAGTCATATTTGCAGGCTTTACCAGTAACCTAAACAGAATGCCAATCTATCATGTGTGGTCCGTAATCTGTGCAGTAATCCTTTAAGCAATTTATCTTGAGCTTGCTTCTTGTTTGCTGTTCATTTTTTACTTTGATTATGTTTTCCCCATAAAACAAGTAGATAGTTGTCGTCAGGCAGCATGTCTTTTTTGGCTAAGAAACATTTTTACAAGTGGGGGTATCACAGAGACTGCTACTTTCAGCATGTTACTTGGTACTTTTATAAAGCTGAATATAAATTATAATTAGAACTGCAGTGCAAGGAGAAGTGGTTTGAGTTGAGTGCTACTTGTTTTTTTATACTTGATTTTGACTGGCATTCCAGTAATGTAGTTAAACAGTAATTTATTTTTTCATGCCTTACAACCATTTTGTTTCCGTCTAGATATTAAGCAAACTGTCATGTAGCCAATGCATTGAAATATTTTTTTCTTCTACACTTCATTTTGTCTTGATTGGACTCTCATAATGATGGTTTGGCACCCAGGGCAGCGTATTTAAAGTCCCAGTTTTTGTGGTTTGAGCATGGCTCCACCCCTTTCCAATTGGTCACACCCCTTCCTGTTGGTCCCCAGCCATTCAACTGTCTCCTGCAGCCCCCCTTTGATTTGAAGTCACCAGCCACCACTGCCAAGAAGGCAGACAGTCAGACACTGAGCCAGACTACAACTAAGCTAAATGTCAGGCCAGGAAATAATCAACAGATACTGCTTAGACAGATAGCTGGTGCAGGCTGTGTGTAATATATGCACCCCACACATGTCTGTGCATACATTGTGAGCCAACCCCATACCTGTCAAAACCAATGTCTAGCTGAGCCTAAGGTATACTGGCATCTGGGACATTCAAATGCCGTATGGAGATGATGCAGTTGTGTCCCAGACAGGCACTAGTTGCATCCTCTAACAACTCCTGACAGCAGTGTGCAGCAGAGTTGATGAATATATCCACTTCCTATTTATAGTCATGGAGTGATAAAATGTCATGCACCAGTTTTACAACATTGCTAATTTCCCCATGTCCTCAGTGCTATAGACTGCATCCATGTCCCTATTAAAACCCCCATGGAACCCAAAACAGAAAGGTGCATAAATAGAAAGGGGCAGCCATCAGTGAACTGTCAGTGTGCTCATCAGATGGCAGTATAATGAATATCATAGTAACACACCCTGGTAGTGTCCACAATGCTGCTATACGGGGGGGAAAGTATTCTTAGCTCTACTTTTCAACATGGTGAAATACCTGAGGGACTACTACTAAGTACAGGAACACAGCTAGGATGTAAGCAGAATACTCCCCTGTCAGCAGTATGCATGATGATAGCATATATGTTATATCCCCCCTCCCACTAACAGGTGATTGCGGCTATTCATTTGAGCAAGGGGTAATGATGCCATACAGAGCACCATCCAACTGGGGAGCATACAACAGAGCACACACTGAAACAAGAAACACTATTGAGCATGTATTTTGGCATGCTGAAAGCCATATTCTGATGTCTAGATACATCTGGGGATGCACTGTAATATACACCTGAAAAGGTGGCACAGCTAATTACTATGTGTGCCATGCTACACAACATGTCAACAACCACACGTGGTGCATTGCTTGCCACAGGCATGAGTGACCTAACCTAAGAACCCTAGATGTCTGAAGATGACATGTCACAGCTGTCAGAAGAGGACCAGGAGAACACAGGGGGGAGAAGAAGCAGATGTGGGAGACAGAGAATGTGACCACAAGTCCTAGCTCAGAAAACACAGCAGCATCTGACACACACACCTTGAGTCATGACAAGCCACACATACAGAAGTACACAAAGTAAACAGTGATGTTCACATGCTACCCCCACAACAGCAGCACAGATCGCATCTAATGGAAATGACCCACTAGATGTTTGCACTGAGCATCATACATAACATAATTATGACATATAATAGTATGAGTACGTACAAAAAATAATGAGAGGAACCATCAAATCAGGCCACAAGTGACACAGGTATGCATACAGAGTCAGGACATGGCGAGTACAGTACAGCAATTGGACAGGTGAAATTCTTGGTTACAGTCAGTGTGTTCCACATGGCTCTATCCTAGGCCCATACTTATTTTGATTGCATCTTTCAGACCTATTTTTTTCAAGGTGTTCTACAGTCTATATGCAGATGACTTGAAATTAGGTAAACTGACTACATGTGTTACAAATAGGCCATGTCTGCAAAATAACGTCAGTAAATTGACCATTTGGGCACAGTAGAATAATATGCTGATAAATACATCAAAAACTAAGCATATGAGATTTGGAAGATATAAACTGAAAGGCAAATATTTAATGCAGCACACAGTGATTTAAATTGTAGATACATTTAAAGACATGGGTATATGGGTAGATCCAGCTTTGAGTTTTTTTAATCATATCAACCAATTGGTTTATAGAACTATATGTTGTATAAAAAGATTTAGAAAGTCTATGAAATCAGAAATGATGAAGACATAGTTTGATAATTACATTAGATCCAAATATGAGTGTTGAATAACAATATGGAAACCTTATAAGAAAGCAAGCATTAGTAAATTGGAAAGAGTACAGCAGAAATGTACCTAGGATGCGAAACTTTAGATTATTATGAAAGACTAAAATATCTGAACTTGTACAGTTTCTCACATAGATATCTAAGAGGAAGTCTTATTCAGATATATAGGGCATTTAGAGTCAAGTACCTTTGGGAATGTTTCAGGTTATCAAAAAATAGTAAAGAATCAAAAGAAAATCTATGTAGAAGATTATAAAGGAATGAAAAGTGACTAATTTGTTCTCTGAGAGAGCAGTTGATGCATGGAACAGATTTCCAAATTACATTAAAGCAAGCACTAGTTTAAATATTTTAAGAACAGCCTGGATACTTGCTATGGGAACAAATGTTTTGTATATTGGCAAGCTAGAAGGGCATTAATGCCCATGCTTAAAATATTTCTTTGTATGTATGTGTATGTATAGTGGTGCATATGTGAATGGTAGACAACAAGGGAAATTGTAATGCAAACCCCATCCTTATCTGTTCACTATCAAATTATGCAAACTTGAAAGCAAATCATCACATATTGCATTACTGTTGTCAATACCACTATTAACATATGCTAAAGTAAAAGAAGAAATAATTATCAACAAGGGAATGTAATCACCTAGGTCAGTAAAAATAACAGAATTCCATGCCATCAGACCTCACAACAACCACATACAGATGAAATTGTCAGTGGTTTGCACAGCATTCATCATGGCCATGGGGTCAGAATGACACTACAGGACATATGCATTGGATCAATTGTCAGTGTTTTTCTAATACAGTCTAGGCCACTCACACTGGTGTCTCACACTGTGGTCCTGACTGACCCTGCCATGTCTGAAACATTCAGCCCACTTTGCTCTACTGAGGAGCATGATGTGGTGACACCAGCATGTGGAGATACAATGTGGGAAGGAACATGACTCTAAGTCTGATTGCGACAGCTTGGGTCACAGCAGATTGGCCAACAGTAGATGTGTGTGCATGTTGCAGCACAGACATCAATATCCAATAGGTAAGTGTGGGTCTAATGAGAGGGGACCTATCCACCCATATGATAATCAGCTAAGCAGTCAAGGCATATAACACCTGGTTAGTACTATGGCACTGCTGTATCATTGCCATAACCAGGATTTCACTGGAGCATGCCACAGATAACATACTGTCATGCCATGCAGCCAATACCTACATGACCTGTCCTTGTCTGTGCTCTTGACCCTTATGCAACACACACAGCTGGTATGCAACATTATCTGTAGCGTGGGCAAGTGCATGAATGTCAGATCCATGATGTCACTGAGTATGTTCATTCATCTGTAGGAGTAGGTGGGAACCTTCTGGAATGCACCCATACACACCAGCTATATGCTCACATGTACTGTGCTGGGCAGCATCTCTCCATTGTGTGGAAGAGTCAACATCACCAACAGACTCAATATGGGTCAGTGGTATACAGGTATCATCCTTTCCAATAACTGATGTCCCCACATCGTTGGAATGGCTGCATATGTTTTCCTCCATGTCTGAGGCTACAGCCTGATCCACGTGGCTGTCATTATCTGGGCCAGACTGCATCACTAAATCTGGTTCTAACTTTACTTTGCGAAATAACTGCATTGTAATACTGCACACACTTGCAAACACTTTGCGCACTTTGGATATTTTGAATAGCTTTAGTTAATAAGAAAAAGTAGCATCTAGCAAAAAAATATGGTAATTTTCTCTATTTTGCACATTTTATGCAATTCAGATACTGTTTCAAACATTTTCGTAATTATTTCAAATATTGTTATCAATATGTCACAGTTTCGGACATTTTGTTTAATAAGAAAGTCGTTTTGAGCATTCTGAGCGCTTCATTTTATATTTATAGCAAGAGAAATTATTTAAGCAAGTTTTAGTACCTGGAATTCATTTCTATCCTGTTTTGTGAATCGTTTGAACTTTAGGGATGATACACTCCTGTATATTCCTCCAACTTTAACCGGTTGCCTTATGGCTGTAACTCTGGATCCCATTCTGATACCATGTCACTCTTCTTATGTGAATTAAGAAGAGGTTGAGGCTTGGATATTTGTTTAACTAGTTTATTGTATGCCAATACATCAGGATGGAAGGCAGGAGCATTAAACTTAAACAAGCTATCTAACTAACTGACTGACTACATACTTGCATGCTCACACTGGCTGCTCACTCAAAATGGTACTCTTGCTTGTATGTGCTCAGTACTTATATGCATGTGCTGACTCACTGGAAAGCTTCTTAAAGTTATATCATGCACTCTGATCTACATTCACCTCTAGCTGTGGATTTCCATGAGGACATGTCATGTGCGTCTTATTTTGTTCTTACTCACATGTCATATATGTTGCATATGTAATGTAAATATCATCTCTCTGTAATATAGGTTCTGTGAGTCATGGCCTGACATGAGTTCCTGGTAAGTCTTTAACTTCCTTAATATTGTAGTCATATGATTGTCCCATACGTCTGTACTGAGCTGTACCATGTAATTTCTGTCAGTGTATCTGATCTGTGTCCTCTGTCTCTTCTTGTAGCATGCCCACTGACTGCCTCCTCCAGTAGCCCATTCCCTGATCCCAAGGTGGGATGTGATGTGTCTTGCTGTGCTAGCATGGCCTGTGGCACACAAGGCACATGTCAGACCCCACTCCAATTGACCTCCTGCAGATCCACAAAACAAACAGCACCAGAATTACCCATTCTAAAGACTTAAACCTTGCCTGTGATATAAATAGGACCTGCTGGAGAGATAGGTATGCATCCCAGAGACTACACTGTCAATGGAACAAGCTCCCTATCCATGTGATGAAGAGTTCCTACCTAATCCAATTTAAGTGCAAGTTGGACAATTGGATGGGAAACCAGAAATTCATCCCTGGTTTGGCACCTGTGTCTCAGATGCAAACAGGTAACCTGTAAATGGTTCATCTCAAAGGCCCATGCTTACACTTATCAAGGATGTCAGAACTTGTCAAAGATTTGGGATGCATGGCTAGGCTTAAAAAGGCCCTTATGGTCATTATCCTAGTAAACACCTATGAACCTATGAACTGTCATGCATGAATACCTACATACCAGTGCAATAAACAGCGAGCAGGAAATGCCATTCCCATTTTGTCTGCATGGGATGACATGCATTAATAGCCACTACTATATTGCTATTACAAAAAAGTATCTGTACAGTAGTCATTCTACAAGTTACAGAAACTCTTGGAAAGTCTCATTATCCAGAGGATTATCACAGACAGTGCAATGTAACCAAACATGATTATGGATATATTTTTATTCTAACACTATCAAGAGTGCATGTATTACTAAGCTCCAATGAATAACCATGAATATCATATCAATATAGTAATACTGATATTGATGAATAGTGATGAATATTGGTGCATATGCAACAAACAGAGACACTCAGAACATGTTGGTTTCCATAACTATGCAACACAATGTATAGGGTCACTAGCAATACATATATTGCCAGATCGCTCATATGTACTGCACACTGAGGCTGTTTCTATTTATCTGTACAAGTGCATATGTGGAATCCCTGCTTGTCAGTGATCCAAGTATACCCACCTGTAGTATGTCACAGGCATTTTGTATTGCAAACAAGTGACTGCCATCATGTATAAATAGATTTATAGGGAGTAATAATAACATAGATCTGTAATAAGAGCAATATATCCCACCACAGCATTGCCAGCAGGCACCACATTACCTTTGAAGGTACCCATGAGCCAGGTATACCTAAAAGTGAAAGCAGCTTTGTGTACACAACATTTAAGTACCATTTGTACCATACATAATTAATGAGGTTCACTATCATTCAAGGTTTTGGAATCACATTTGGGCACATCTGTGTACGTTCTTAAAATTTGATGCAAAAATCGCTAGCTCAGCGTAACAGGAAGGTGCTCCTCGCAACTGTATCCTTAAATGGGACCATCTGTAGAACATGCTCTTAACCTCCAATGATCTGATACTATCCTATAAGTGTCACTTTTAAAATGTGGTTTTGATACATTTATTGCTCATACTATTGCTACCTGCAAAATGAATGGGACCCCAGTAAGCATATTTCTGAAGGCTTTTTTCCTGACCTGCATCAGTTAGATAGCTACTGCAAGGATACTTCTACATGTCCAGGCATTGAACTGGACTGATGGGGAGACCGCCCAGATGTTCATTGTCTATGCTGAACAAGAGCAATGTATGTGAGCGCGGACCAGTAACTTTGTGATGAATGGACTTTGCAAAATGTAATGCAGTCTGGCTGTTACTCATCCTGATTGGTTGTAGAGCATGAAGATACAGCTTATGTATTAAATGTAGGTCTGGCAGTGGTGCTCAGCAAATGCTATCATACTGAATGGGTGTCTGCTGTCTCAGCATTTGGTCTGCTGTTCACAGACTATGTCTGGCATGTACTTCAGTTCAACATGGCTAGCGCTTCTGCCTACAAGACTGGTGATGCATAGTTTAAAACATACTTTATCTTGTTTTAAGGAATTGTTGTGCACAAAGCCACTCATGTTCTTCATTTATGTCAGCCTGTTACTGACTTGCAGATCATCAGGACAGTGTTTACATTTTGCAGGTACATAGATAGGGATCCTTGCATATGTATATGGTGCAATGGTACATTAGTTGTGGGACAGTAATATGCTTATGACATCACCTATATCATTATCATATGGTATCACTGTGGTAATGATTGCCCAGTTGTTCTAGGATGTTGTATTAGATTCCAAATATTTGATGTTGTGCATAGCTCTCAACCTGGAAATATCAAAAATCTGGACAAGGCCCATGAAAAATAGATGCAAATCTGCACGCTGATTAGCATAAATTTGCGTACATAATTACATAACCCCACCCACCCCAATGGATGTGGGATACCAACTTTCAAATGCAAACTGATTAACAGACAACCAAAATATGGCACCAGAGTCCCCCTGCAGCCTGCAGCCATTCCAATGTCCCATTACCTGGCTATTTCACCCCATTTATGATAAACACTAATGTGTGCATACTGCTTTACTTCTACAATGATTATTTGGATTTTATTTTACATTTTATAGCACAATGCACAAACACTAATAGAGATATGCTAAACAAAGCAAGCAATAATGTCTCACAATGAAAATAGACTTAGCACTAAAACTTCTCTGCCCTTGAAACTCATATTCATTGAAACAGCATTGAAACCCACACCACATCCAAACAAAATGCATCTGGCCAGTGGTGGATAAAGATTACCTTTGGGCTGTTTTCAAATCATAGGTCCCTTGCACACAAAACAAGAAACATACATGTGTTCTTTGATACACCTTCCTGACTTTATTAAATTATATTCATTGTATAATACAGCACACTTGTTAGACTTAGAGTGCATTTTAAATTTATTGTTTGAACATTTTTCCAGTAGGCAATGAAACAAAATGCATGAGCCAATAATGACAAAACTGCCCAGTTCAGAACATTTCCATTATAAAAGTCTACTTATACACACACACACACACACACACACACACACACACACACACACACACACACACACATATATATATATATATATATATATATATATATATATATATATATATATATATATATATATATAATGACAGTGGTGTAAGCCATAGGCATCTTGCACAGCTTCTCGCACTTATTTTCAATTTCAGTTGTTTTTTTGGGGGAGGGACAAAAGGGCAAAAACCAGGGACATTCTAAACATTGCTCATATAATTTTGGAAAGCTGTTAGAATAAAATGTTATATTACCCCCATGTATTTCACTGCCAAGTCTTGAACTCAGGGCCCTGTGCATTACAGTCAGAGCTACATACCACTATGCCAAATCAGCAGTTTCCTGAAAGATAGAAAGACTGAAACTTAAATGGCTATCATTTAGTGAATTCAGTTCTTACTTCTCACCATAGCTCTCAACCTCTTAGCACAAAAAACCTGGACAAAGTCAATAATGGGGGAATGCAGCCCCAAAATAGGGACAAATTCCAAATACTGATCTTATAAACTTAGAAAATTGGTAGAATAAAAGGTTTTGTGTTACCATGTATTTTCCGAAGAATATGAAGTCTGAAATTCAAATGCCTGTCCTTAGTGAATTCAATCCTTCACTGATTTCCCACAAAAGTGCTGAAAACCACAGATTTTATGAGGAACAGAAAAAATATGAGGCATAAATTCACAAGTGGTGGCAGCTAGGGACTTTAGGCTCTTTTTACCTGTACCCAAGGTACAGGGTTTGCGCCTGAGTACCTGTAGCTACCAGGTGTATTAACCTCCTACCACCCAACTCAGGTTCAAGTAATAAGTCTTTTTTAATTATAGAAAAATCAAACAACACAGCTGGAGATTCAATTTCTCTCCATTGTGTCTCTAAACTTTGGAAACCTATTCCAATTCAATTAAAGCAGACAAGGATGGTAAGATTCAAAAATCTAATTAAACAACACATGGTTATGACCATGTTTCCTTTCCTTAATATGAGAAGAAAAAAGCTACACATCTGAATTTTCCTTTGCATAATTGGCAGATGGGTCTGCTTTCCCACCATCTCCCCTATCCTTATCTTACTATATACATTTCCAACAGACCTCTTCCACCAAACATATTCTATAACACCTAATACTCCTTAAACCTTCCATGCCTCCCTACAGCTCACTGTAAACATCTGTATACAACTGTACTTATTCCATCTACTCCCATATATTTCCCATCTGCTAGCATAACATCTAGTGACTCTTTATACGGTGCTACCTGTAGTGTTTTTGCAATTTTTTCTTCCATGTGTAATGTAACCTTTTGTGTAATGCTAACAAGTAATTATGAACAGGCCTTACTAAATTACTTGAGATTCCAAATAGCTTATTTTAAAAATATTACTTGATTCACTATATATGTATCCTACCACAACATGTGTAATGCTAATTTACCATAACTCGAATTAACCTGTATAAATACTACTGTTTCATTATCATGAGTATCGTACCATGCAATGTATTAACACTCTGTTTATACTTTCACTATTTTTATATAAAATGTTATCTGCTTGAGCTTTTCTCCCCACACTTCCACTGAAAATGTGTTTTTTTTAAATAAGAATCTTCAGTAAACAAAAACAAAGAAACAAACAAATAAATTAATACATATTAGGAAACAGTGACAGGAATTGTTGTGGAGTATGCTAAACCCATATAAAAATAATCACTTTTTGCTGACACTGAAAGCAATTCCTAGGAAAAATATAATGAAATTACTGGCTGAAATAAATACTCCATAGAGGTGATGATGGCACAATGGAATGCTATATGTACATAATTCATGTCATGCCCTTAAAGATATCACATCTTTAAATTCTGCCTGATATTTCACTGGGTATTCTTATTGTATAAAATGGGGTTACTGGCTTAGCCATTATAAAGAGTCTATTACTGTACATTTTTATAATTTTACTGGCTACAATGCTTACAGGCTTATTGCTCTGAATGGTGCTTTTAAGCAAAGAGTCGGGGCATTTTCACACACACACGCACACATGCACACACACACACACACACACACACACACACACACACACACACACACACACACACACACACACACACACATCTCTTCCTCTTGCCAGCATTCAAATACCTTCAAAACAAGTAGCTCTAGCCTCTTGCCAGCATTTAAATACCTTGAAAACAAGTAGCTCTTGCTAGCAGTCAAATACCTTGAAAACAAGTAGCTCTCACCAGCATTCAAATACCTTTAAAATAAGTAGCTCTCGCCAGCATTCAACTCACAGATGTAAACATCCTTCTTTCTGGGCAGTTCCACTGCACTATTGCTCACACTACAGTCACAGAAAATACAAGTACAGCAAGTAGCTGTGCAGCAGCATTCCTGGTTCCTGCTCGCACTCGCAGTCGCAGAAGTAAATACAAGCACAGAAGTAGCTGTGCAGTACGCCAGCATTCAATTCTCGGTTTCTGCTCGCAGAAGTAAACATCCTTCCTGTTCCCGGCAGTTCAGTCACACTCAAACAGTTGCAGAAAAGCCTGGCAGAAACCTGACAGGCTGATGGAGCTGACATCATCATGCACATGATGACGTCACCTCAAAAAACGAACAAAAATAAAAAACAAAGTTGGGAAAATCATAAATGAAGGGGTGCCACTCGGGAATTGTGGCACTCCATTATTTGGACCCCAAAACTCGGTAAAAATTGAGTAATTTGGTACAGTTGGGAGGTATGATGTTGTGTCAGACAGTGACCATGTAGTATTGCTCACCTCATTTGCATATATCTTTTGTTTCCCAATGATTGTTCTTCTTTCTATATCTTCATAATGCACATAGGTTATTTGAGGCTGTTAAAATGACTCTTTACTTGCATGGACACCTGGGTTACTGTTGTAAGGGATTCACATATTGATACCTTGACATAAATGTGCAAGGCACACATGCAACATAGGGAACATGGAAGTAGTGATGTAATCTCAGACAGACTGCTTGACATCTTAACTGCTACCTATTACAGGCCACAGTTTTGTTGTCAGTTTCACTGGGGTCTTGCAGTGTAGCACTTGTTTTGGAATGCAGACACATGTTAGTGTTGCATGCTGCAGTGTCATGGCATGCTTGTCTTGATATGTCATGCTAAATGCATGTGCTGGCTGTGTACATGTTTGGCAGGCATAATGATGGCTGGCTCCTAATTGATCAGGTAATGGCAGGATTTCCACAGTTGGAATGTACATTATGTATTTTTTCTGTCTTTTTATGTGTTTCATCTTGATAATGCATGGGACCCATGACTGCTCTCCTATCAGATGCATGAGATGAGAACATGCAAGATTACTGCCCAAGTATTTGTAGTCCAAGGATGATGACAGTGATGATGACGAGGGAAGACCTGGACCTGCATGTACAATCAGTAATACATCTATCTTCTTAGGCAATACATGCATCAAGCTGCTTTAAAAGTGCAATTAGTAGCAATTGAACATTTCGTACAATATGCTTGCGTTATTGAGGATATTCTGTATACTGTGTGCAATAATTGCTTTTCCACATGTGCAATATTTGATGAAGGCTGCTATCAGTGTTGTAGAGTTATCGCAGATCTTATCCGTCTTGTTTAGTATATGTATATGTTACTGTACATATGTTCTTGTTGTTCTCTGTGGTTATATGTGATATATGCACTTGGAACCAAAGCAACGTAATTTCATTTAACTCACACTGTGTGTGGGTCTGAATGAAAATAAAGTTTACTTTGACTTTGATGCATTATCATCCCTGCTGCACTCTAGAGGAGAAGTCAACCACCACCACCACCACCACCACAGGCAGATGATTTTTGAGATCAGATCAGGGAGGTTAGAACTGATGTCTTTTGGGCTCAGATGAGGAAGATGTTGGGGATATTTTTCAGAACATGGTACAGGCCAGATGCTACTCCTTCAGGGAAATAGACCTTGAGATCATTTGTGATGTTCAGCTCTGTCAATGTTGTCTCTCAGGACTATAAGTATTATCTGTGTGATCCACTTGTGTACTGCTGCCCCCATGGTGTTTGCAATATAACCAATTATACTGCATAGGCAAAGTTGTGCATTCATAGCATATTCCTGTCATACTTATGAGATACACATCCAACATTACACTGTAGATGTCATGTGACATTTTGCATTACGTTGCATCTGGAGCATGACGCACATTACCACATTAAATATGCAGTACTCATGATGATGTCCTTAAAATGCTGTACTTGATGCATACATTGGTCCATGTGGACAAGTATGCTATTCCTTATGTCTGTGTGCACATGTGCAGTTCTATTCCTGCAGTGCAGCATTGTCTTGCTATGCCCAATATACTGTGTCCCTGTATGTCACACTTATGAATTTTGCAGTAAGCATGTTGCTACTGATACAAGAGTTCCACTGTATATGCGTGTGGGATGACAGCAACTCACAAATAGCATTTTCCCCATAGTTCAGACATAATACAGTGAGATGGGTAAGTTTTGTGGGTTGCTGTCTGTTCACCAATGTGACATGTCCAAGCCACTGTGCTTGCTATGATACTGGTATGTCATACTGTCACACTGGCATATTGGCTTTGTGTATGGCATGTACTGCCCATGATGGTGCCACATTATATCATATTACTGTGGCTGCTATATATAGGCAGTCCTTCTTCACATATTGCATAGATCACCACTGTACCATTCATATATACACTGTAGAATTGCTGGTTTATTTATTAACATTCATGCATGCCTTCTTAGCCCTTTTGTTATATTAAAACTTGCATGGATATGTTTGCATAAATGCCCATATTTCGGCAGTTGGTGTACATATGCAATAATGTACCTACATGGACATGTCTATGCACATATTCTGATTTATACAGAAATCCCAGTTGTACCTTGAGACTGTGAACATTCATTTAAACCATATTCCTGTGCTCTACTATTATTCATAAGACTATCCTATGCTTGGTGGAACCTAAGATCTCTCTCTCTCTCTCTCTCTCTCTATATATATATATATATATATATATATATATATATATATATATATATGGTTTACATTCATATGGTCATGCGCACATTGTTTGACCATACATTTTACTGACTTTTCTCCATGAATCCCGTAGCGATGAATGGTCGGAATGTCATAAAAACATCAAATTCGACATTTCCCACCACTTTACACCATAAAACGTGTGCTAACATGGGTCAAAAAGGGCAAGGGATTTTGTGATTCACAATACATGCAATCGCATTTTTGAGATGTTGCTGCACTCCTTTCAGCCATACCTGCTCAACCATTCACAGGTCGACCATATGCATGTACACCATATATATATATATATATATATATATATATATATATATATATATTATATATAAACCATGGGTGTTTTTTACGTCTTTTGTGTTATGTTGGCATAACACTATACATATATATATATATATATGTGTGTGTGTGTGTGTGTGTGTGTGTGTGTGTGTGTGTGTGTGTGTGTGTGTGTGTGTGTGTATACCTATGCCTTTTGCTGTTTGATGACTGTATTACTGTGCTTGTGTGTGATTTGCACTTTGCCATGTTTAGAGCTATCAGCAATGTAACACGCCTATAGGACATGCATTTGGCATTTGTTTCATTGTTTCTTGGGTGGATGTCCACACCACCCTATGGGGTGTACACATGCTTATGCAATGTGCTCCCTTAGATAGTGTTGTCCTGCTTTATTGTTTGTCTTCTCTTGTTAGCTTTCCTGGGATGTCATCCTTGATGTGGGCCTGTGCTGTACACCTCCTTTTCTCCTTTGTAGGTTTGGCATATATCTTGCGCATATACATGGTATACGTTAACCTTACTTTGCATTATCAGCCATTCTCATGTAGTTGTATTGTTACAAGGACACCTTGTGTCAGCCATTTGGCCATTATACACATGTAGGACATAAGCACACAATTTGTTGGCAATTACTTGCATTACACCCTTGTCCCTGTTATAGTTGTGTGTTATGTATTACCTGGAGTATTTTGTTGTTGTTCATTTGTATAACCTGACATTCCTTATATAGCATTATTCGTACACTTTCTACCATTTATTATTGTATTTCATTGGTATGTGTATGTATATTGACAATGCTTTCTGACAGATTTCTGTTAACCCACTGAAGGTCACACATGTCCGTCAACACCTCTGTGTTGCTTCTGATATAGCATATGTCTGTGACATATTCATTCCCTTTCATGTATGTTTGGGCAGAGTACACCTACTTTTGTAATGAGCAGCCAATGTGTCACTTTGCCATAGTACTGCTGTTTGGTACCATGCTTGGTTGTTTGCCTTTTGCATGTATGGTCAGAGGTTTTATTCTATCCTTCACTGGTTTTCTACAGCATTTTCTTGACTGTATTCAGCATCTGTGTCATTGATTGGCTTATACTGGCACTGTTGACAGATTGGATTCCATGGCCAATGTGTACTGTGATCTCTGTTTCTTCCCTACAGCATCTATCTACCATCAGTCATACACACTCAGGTATCACTGTCACACAGTTTGCAACATGCCAGAATGTCATAGTCCATAAGTACATAAGTATTTCTACATTTCATCATGGCTGGTATGCATTCCTACCCTATTTGTCCAATTTCAATTTCCTGTGTTGTAGAGTGTGCTGTCTGTGTACCTTACCTTTCCTTTATGTTTATTTCCAACATTTTCTGCTGTGTCTTGTGATATTTGTTACATGTTTATACATGCTGTTTTGCCCTACTCCTTCTCTTTCCCTGTTTATTTCCTTTCCTATTCTCAAAAAAACAAAAAACAAAAAAAAAGTGCCTGTGTCCCTGTTTTTCATTCATATCCCACATCTGCTTTTCTATCTCTCAATTTCCTTGGGTGTGTTGTATTCCCCACAAACGTCCTGTACCCATTGTTAGCCACTGTTAGTCTTGGTAAAGTGACTGTGATTGCCCTTCGCTGAATTTTTTTTTATTGGAAATTTTAGGGATTCCATCAGATTCTTTTTTTTCCAAACATGTTTATTAAATTTTGACATATGGTAAAGGCAATCTTACATTTATATAAATGAAAAACATACAAAATTATACCACTTTAGTTGCAAACAGTTTACATCACAGACACCATTGTCTCATAGTTTTTTTTTTTGTTTTACTCTTATCCATATTTCCACATGCTGTATTACAATACCCATAGATTTATAGGTTCATAGGTTCATAGGTGCTTACTAGGCTCATGGCCACAAGGGCCTTTTTAAGCCTAGCCATGCATCCCCAAACTCTGGCAAGTTCTGATACCCTAGAATAGTGTAAGTATGGGCCTGGGAGATGAACCATTTACAGGTTCCCTGTGTCCATTAGAGACATAGGTGTCAAACAAGGGATGAAGTTCTGTTTTCCCATCCAATTGTCCAAGATGAGCTTGAACTGAGTTAGGGAGGAACTCTACTTCACATGGATGGGGAGCCTGTTCCATAGACAGGGCAGTCTCTGGGATACATACCTATCTCTCCAGCAGGTCCTATTTGTATCACAGGCAAGGTTTAAGTCTTTTGAATGGGTAATTCTTGTACTGTTGTTTTGTGGATATGCAGGAGGTACATCAGAGTAGGGTCTGACAATACCCTGTATGCCATTCAGAGATTTCCCTTCAAAAGCCTGTAGGAGACAGAATATAGAGATAGGGGCTTAAGGCAGTCTGCACAGGACATTTTACTTATGCCCTTATTCTTTTAGTGAAAAACCTCTGTAGACATTCTGTTGGATACGCCTGCTTAGGTACATACCAAAGGGGTTATTGTACTCTATGATAGGTCTAATAAATGCCGAATACAGTTGAACAATGACTTCCTTGGACTTAGATGCCATACCATTGTTAATAAGTTGCACAACATAAAATGATTTCCTCACCACTGTAGACATGTGATGGTCAAAGGCCAGATTACTGTGTGTGTCCCTAAGTCCCTGACTAATGGGTCAACTCTAAGGTGTGTGTTGTCAATATGATAGTTACCAAGGATGGATGACTTCCCAAAGGATAATATTAGGCATTTCTTAGAATTTAGTTTTAGTCCATGGCTCTAACACCAGTTGTTTGTCTGTGTCAGGCCCTTCTAGAGAACATTTGTGTCAGTGCTGGATTCAATGACAGCTCCTAATTTAAATCATCTGCAAATTTAGTCATCCAGAGACCACTGACATTAGTCTTGACTTCTGAGAAGTAAATGTCAAAAAGGAGCAGTTTAAGGACTGATCCCTGAGGGACTCCACTTGTGACTGGCCTCCTTGTAGAGGTGGACTCCCCAATTTTAACCTCTTGGGTCCTGTCTGTGAGCTAGTTGGCTATCCACCAGGTGACATACGAGATTTTGTACCTAACCTCTTGAGTTTGTCAACAATGCCCTAGTGGGGTACTGTGTCAAATGCCTTGGCCAGGTCAAGGTAGGCAGTGTAAATGATTTTGCCCTCATCCATTGTTTTGGTGACCTTCTCAAAGAAGTACACCAGGTTAAGTAGGCATGATCTGCCCTTGATGAAACCAAAATGGGTTGGGTCCAGTGTCTGGAGGTTTACTGCTTATATGTCTTTTGATCATATCCATAATAATTCTTTCCATGGCTTTACATATAAGACTGGTGATACATATGGGTCTGAAGTTTCCAGGGTCTGTAGATGGCCCACTTTTGTGTAGAGGGATGACTGTTGCCTTTCTGGAAGCTACAGTTAAATAGTGATTCCAGATGCCCAGATAGGTCATGTTTCATGCTATTTAGAAGGCATCCTGGGATATTGTCTGGGCCCATTGATGCAGTGTTCTTGGTCTTAAAGAGAGCATTAAGGACCTGTTTCCTAGTGGTAATAGGGGAAGTTATATTTGATGACATTTCCTGAGGAAAGATTGAGGGGAAGAGAGGGGTAATGAATTTATCAGCCAGGAGGTTTGCTATATCTTCTGGTTCAGTATAGGTGGCTCCATTTAAAAATGAGCTCTGCACACAATTGTGTATTGGCTTTGAGACTGAGGACATAGCTAAAGAATGCTTTGGGGTTGCCCTTGGCCTGGGAGGCCAAACTTACCTCAAAATTGGCTTTGGTAGACTTTATTTGTCCTCTGAGTTGTTTGTTTAGTTTGATGGGAGTGCTTTTATCCTTCTGGGTGCTGCACCTCCTAATTTTTGCCATGATTTTCTTCCTCCTGTTATACAGCCTATTGATTTTGTGATTCCACCAGGGTGGCTTGTTTTTGGAGTTAGTTCTGTACTTCTTCCTGGTGGGTACAGCTACATCTATGCAGCTATTAACATGCTTGTACACTGTTTCTGTGAACAGTTCTGCATAGGCAGCAGTGTTCTCAGGGTTTATGGAGCTTCATATTTTGCCAGGTTCTCATATAATAGCAGGAGGTCAGCCTTAGAATACTTCCTGAATATTCCAGGTTTAGCTGGGCGTCCAGGTTTTATTTTTACTTCAAAGGAGACCATTTTGTGGTCTGGACCTTACCAGGGAAGGCATTACAGTAGGGGGTGTGCAGCAGTCTCCCATATTAGTGAGTACCAGATCCAGTGTGGCTGCACATAATTTGCTCATGTTATTTCTACCTCTCCTTTTACATTTTTCTTTTCCTTCATTATACAAATATCCTCCTTTTACTATTTTAGTCCAAAATGCAGATACCTCCTCTCTTCTCCCTTTTAAATAATATATCTACTTAAACAGTAATGCCTTAATTTTTTCACTTGGTTTATATATATATATATATATATATATATATATATATATATATATATATATATGTATTTTTTTTTCTTTTTCCATATTATAACACTCTCTTGTATCATTCTTTAAATTCTTAAATACATTTTTTACATTTCCCATAATTTACTTTTACTTCCTTTCCTCCATCATACTGCCATTGAAAAAACAGTTTTAATACGACTTTTTAAATGCAGTACACCACTCTGACCAGTCTTTATAGAAGTCCTTCATGGTTATACGATCTTTCCATAACTGGAATACTTCCCACCCTCCAATTTCATCCCATAATTTCTCATTTATTCTTTTTTATTTCCTTTCCTGTTTTAATATACTCCCTTTCTTCTGTCACTTCCACCCATATTGCTTAATGGTCTAAAAAACGTCACAGCTGTATCACCATCTGCTACTCCCAAGCCTTCCAATAAAGCAAAATAATGACTTTTATATCTAAGAGCATCCGTTCAATAAGCTCATTGACTTTTCTTCCACACAACTAATTTTCCACATTTTTACTTCCTGCATTTTTTACATCTTCCCCTTTCTTTTTACATTTTCCCATTAAGTTAAAATTACAGTATCCTGCAATTCTAATTTTCATTTTAACCATCACATTGTCTAATATTTGATTAAACAGATTCCTTCATTCCTTGATAGTTGTGTATATATATATATATATATATATATATATATGTATGTATATATATATATATATATATATATATACATACATACACACATATTTTGTAATTCTTTAAACATGTTCTCTCCACCTTGCATCCACAACAGTTAACTTGATAGGCGGTTACTAGGCAAATGGCCCCTGGGGCCCTTACAAGCCTAGCCAAAAGATTATCCCCAAAATACCAGTGTTACATCTAGTATTTTCACTGTTTTTTACACAACACAGCCACTCCAGAACAACGTTCACTTCCTAAGCTATCTGAGATGTTCGTGGATGAGTGCACCTAAGCTGTGGTTTATAGAGGCTATTTGGGCAAATGCATGATAACCTTGAGTGTACCTATGAAAAATCTGTGAATAATGAGATGGAAAAGAGGAATGTAAATCTTCATACACTAATGAAGTATGTTGCACACTGTTTGGGATTCACAGTCAAATCTTTCTGCTTTTCTACACTGGTCACAGATTTAAAGAGAAGCCTTGCCAAATCTATTAGACTTCCAATTGGCAAAACTGCTGTCCCTTGTGCCCAGTGGTGCTTGCTGGCCAAGAAAACAAAAAATCTAAGCAAAGGATAGCTCATTATAACTCTGACAGTCAGAAAATCCTTGTAGGTTCAGAGGGGACAAGGACATTATAAGGGTCTTCGTGGGTATGTTTTATTCCCATAGCAGCAGTGGAGGAATGTGTGGACTTGCTATCCTCTGTGGACACCAAGTCATGTATAGTCCTTATTATACTTGCTATGGGGATCTTCCAAAGAGGGGGGGAGAGAGACTGGGCGCACTTTGGGAATCTCACAGGCTTCTGCCTCAAGGATGCTGCAGCAGTTCCTGGATGTATTATTGGCATGTGTTGATTAGTATATCTACTTCCCAGTCCACATCAGGACCAAGGCAGGACTATGAATGCCTTTATGGGTTGGCATGCTTCCTTGAGGTATCCTGTGTGATAGACTGCACCCATGTTGCAATTGTTCCCCCTTCTGGTCCACAGGAGCAGCAGTGCAAAAATAGGAAGGGCTACCATTCCATCAATTGCCAGATGGTGTGTGAGGTATGGGGGATGCATCACCAACATTTCTGCTAATCATTTTGGCAGTGCACATGATTCCCATATCTGGCACAATAGCTCACTCTACCCCATCTTCCTGCATGGTGGGATGCCCAGTGGTCATCTTGTTGGAAAGTGGAAAAACTTTTTTTTTTATATTGTATTTAAGTAGTTATTCATGTTAAATGTACTAGTGAATATGAAACTTTTTTTTCTTTTGTTTTGTCTCCCACTTTTTTCTCTCTCTTTTTTTCACGGGATGCTAGATACCCACTGGAGCCATGGCTCATGACACCAAAGAGAAATTGGATTTGCAGAGGAGGCGTATAACACATCTTTGTTCCAGACCACTATTGTCATTAAGAGGGTCTTTGGCCTCCAGAAGAGCTGTTACAGGTGCCTGGATAAGTCTGCAGGTGCTCTTCAGTATGACCCAGATACTGTCTGCAGAATGTTTATTGCATGCTACATTCTGCATAACACAAACATGCTCCAGTCTGGTTGTGAAGTGACCCATGCTGTCTCTGCAGCCCCCGGTTCCAATCCCACCATGATTAATGATGGAGCAGTGTCCACGGTTTACTATTAAAATCTGGAACGGCACTTACATGGAAATGGGAAGGTCAAATGTGTGTTTGTTGTCAGTTCCTGTAATGCTGATCATGAAATGTTGAATCCACAGTAGTGAATGATAGTGTGCATTCACTAATGGGAGATCGACATTCCAATGACAGATCGCACTACAGTGGGAATTGGGAAATTTACCTTTATCCCTACTGTAGTGAAATCTCGAAGTTGGGATATATAATTTGCAGAGGGTGTGGGGGTGCAGGTGGGCTTGCCCTCTTCCAAAAAAGTAAAAAACTGTGATGTAAAATTAAATTTTAGGAGATGTTAAATGGAATAGCCTGGGTGTCTGCCATCACCTCCTACTATTTTGTTTAACACTGAATGCAGACATCAGAGGAAGGACGTTCAAAATTTTAGGCAAATAGACATTTTGGTGCAGCATTTTGTTTCATGTTCTTGACTATAATTTATTTTGACATTCAGCATTTCAATAGTAAACCATGTCCGCATACCTCTTATTATTTCTGTTCCACCATCTTCTGTGTCATAGTTATCTACATGGATGGCTAGAAGGTATTCCTCATTTGATGTTAATTGAATACAATTCCCAAGTGGTATGGGAAATTGTATTCTGTTTGATGTTGCTTCTAGCTTATGCTACCATATCATTTGCCCTTTTCTTGCACTGTGTCAGTGCACAATTTCTGCCACCCACTGCATTAATAGCAACAGCTACTTGATTCCAGGTCTCGTTCTTTTCAGTTTGTCTGGGCCCTCATTACCAAAAAGGAGTTTCCCATATGTCCTAAGTCCTGCCATGATGACATGATTTTCCTCAAGGCTGAATTTATCCTATCTCTGCTTTGATCCCTTATTTTCCATCTTTTTCATCACTACTATGAAAAAAAAAAACAAGGATGGGGCACAGACCGAAAAGTGTAATAATAATGTTTGGATGTAATCAGCTATTAAAGTACAAAACACTGGCAAAGTCTTCCTGTCACCCACATTAAATAAAATGGTCAAGGCAGCAGAGTGGCACAGCAGATAGTATTGTCACCTTACAGCAAGAGGTTCCCAGTCTCGATTCTCAGCTGGGGTGTCTTCTGTGTGGTGTCTGCATGTCCTCCCTGTGTTTGTGTTGGTTTACTCTGAGTGCTCCAGTTTCTCCCCACATTCCAAAGACATGCAGTAGGTGGATTGGTCACTCTAAATTGGCCATAGGTTTGAGTGTGTGGTATGGAAAATCTACCGTGGCAGGGCTAGCCATCTAGCTGTGTAAACCCTGGCTGTAGATGATTGCCACTGTTGAAGTGACACCCCAACCCCATGTGCAAAAATGGGAATAGGGGTTGTGGATGGGTTGTTATTTGACACAAGCCATATAATTACATGCAGAAATCATAATATAGCCACATAAAATTGCAACATATTACTTACAGTTTATTCAGATGATGAATGCAATCACTTTTGTCACAAAAAGCATCCATGCCCTATCCTCTGCTATTGTCATGTACTCATAATATTGTCATTTTTTATCAATCACTATCCCTCCAAAAATCTCCAGTTCATCATACATGCCTGTTGCTGTCCTTAGCACTGAAGACCTTCAGTAGTAAATTATTGCATTTGTACCCAGGTATGCACAATATGTAAATTATACCACAGCAAAGATAATTTTCTGTCATCAGTAATCATTTCCACTGCTGCTGTCATGAAATCTAACCTCCAGATGAAACAAATCCAACAATCAGTCATTGCTATCTTACATATCATATATGTAAATTCATTAAACATGACCGTTAACTCACGAATGAAATATATTTTAAAATGTTCTTATTAAATTACAGTATTTTTAAAAATATTTCCGTACTTTAATAAGTCTGCAGTATTTTAATGCATTTGCTGCCTCAGCTATTGACAAATTAATATGGCGATGTTCAACGTTTTGGTGTACATTCAGGGCCACTTACATGTAATATATGGAAATTAGGCTAATTTACATTCATCTCTATGAATTGTAGCATTATGCAAACGTGTCCTGAGATATATCAGGGAATTTTGTTTTTTCAACAATCATGAACTCACAGCCAAAGTAACATGAACTCTCATCAGTCTGACATAGATGCACTGCAGACAGCTCTACAGTCTGGGATGCTTTTCAGCTATCCCAAGCTTGCTGCAGGAATTTGCAAATAGTTCTAGACTAACCAAAGTCAGAATGTGGTTAAAAAAAGAACAAAATGCAGCCATCTTAATATCAAGTTTCCAACAAGCTGAAGTGTAAACCATGCACATCCAATGTTATGTGTCACATCCCATCACCTCAAATAAATCATAAGTTCCAAACACTTAAAAATATAATACATGTAATGACATGTATTCCTTCCCACCCAAAAACAGAAAACTTAAAAGAAAAATTCTGCTGCACTACATGAGACATACTGATATAAAAAGATAACCTTTATAAATGAGCATTAGCGGTGGTGCAGTGGTAGTGTTGTTGCCTCGCAGCAAGAGGTTCTCCCATTCGATTCTCGGCTGAAGTGCAGGGAGTGCCTTCTGTGTGGAGTCTGCATGTCATCCCCGCAGTTGGGTGGCTTTTAAAAGACATGCGTAAATGGGCGTGCCTTCGTTGAAGGTTGGAGTCAAACTGGCACCTGGGCATTCGTGAAAATCTACTGCCAATCATTAGCGGACTGGAGTTCCGCTGTGGCGACCCCTAACCGGGAAAAGCTGAAAGACAAACAACAACAACAATGAGCATTAACAATATCAATTATTAATCATGTATTTCTATTTTAATTAAGCATAAATGGGAAAGGTAAATGGTTTTCTTTACGGAAAACATAAAATGTATGTAACAAAGCCGTTATAATCTTCCTGCAAGGAACAAAACCAGGTTTGGTTAGGGTGATGTCATACCCCACGAGGAGCAGTTCTAACCCTAATCAATACATCCCTGACTATGCTTTCCTCATTGTTCTTCTGGCACTTTGAATAATGTGATCACCTGTAAAGGCACAAGGCCATGCGCAAGCTGGTCCAACAAGAAAATGATTATGCCTTACTTTCTCAATGATTCTTATAGGGAAAAGAGCGAGGCGTGCACATACCATACTACATAAGAAAAAAATAGATATTTGGCAGGAGCTGGGTGACCACCTGTCATCCCTGACAGGTAAAAACTGCTCCAGCCAGCACTGCCATCAGCCCTTTGATGATTGGCAGCTGGACAATGGGTAGTATAGGTAGCAGCACGAAGACCAGAGTTCTATAGTAAGTAAAATGACCTTTGTTTCTTAATGTTCTCTATTTCATTGAGTCATATAAAGATAAAAAATAACAAGTTTGCATAACTAAAGGTATTTTCTGAGAAAGATATGTGTACCTGAAAATATTACTTGTAAAGCAATATGAAATGCAGAGGAAATCACAAGCATGTTTTTTAGTAATACATGCATCTTTTTAAAAAAAAGATGGATACGAGTAACGTGTTAAATTTTTACAATATATACAAATGTGACATATGTTTATTAAAATAATAATCTGTACATGTAGCTCTGTAAATCATGTACTAGGTTACAAGAATAAGTATTTGTTAATGGATTTGTAAATACTGAAAATAAAATAATTAACATTTGCTACTATTGCATAAAATAATAATTACATAACATGAAGCCAGTTTTGTGTAAGCCATAGAAATGTCACAAACAGTTGCATAACTCAGTTGTTTGTTTAAAAGAATGTCTATCTGCACGTACATCATGGCTGCAGTCTCAGACATCACAGCCTAGTTAGAGTGGAGGTTGGGGGGGGGGTGCTGTGCTAAATGAATAATCAGTGCAAACTTTCCTGAGAAATGTTGTTTAACTTCTTCATTACCTATCAAATCAGACACATTTGTACAGCAAAAGAAATGCAAACTTCCATGCATTGCTACATCTCTGTGTTTGTGAATAAGTTATACCTAAATGCAGTATTATACTACCAGCATAGGATTTTGAAAACAACATTCCACACGTTTTATTAATTTATTTTTCTCTTGCATGATAGGGAAAATCAGCACAGTTTTATATGAAATCATACAGGTATACATATACAAAAAAAAGAAAAAAGAAGTTATTGCTTTGATAAGAATATACATGTATGTATATATATATATATATATATATATATATATATATATATATATATATATATATATACACATACATACATACATACACATACATACACATATCTATATTTTATCTGTCTATCCACCTGTCTGTCTGTCTGTCTATAGACAGACAGATATAAAATAATCATAAATACAGGTAAACAAAAATTGCCTTCTCTCTAATTACAGCTGAGAAAGAAGTTGAGTTTATGGCCAGCAACAGCAAAGAAGAGTAGAAAGGCTGGTTGAACCTTCTGGTAAGTATAATTGAAGTGCAAGAGAATTATGTCTTACTAGTTTGTAATCTGAATAAGAAGCATACAAATTTGAAATCTTAATATTGATATAAAGAAAAGAGAGAAATGTGTCCCTGTATAATCTCTGTGCTCTTTTCACAACTGTTTTTGTATTGATCATAAAAAATATTTTCATAGCTTTGTAGATAAAAGAAATGCAATTGAAACCATTACAGTTCAAGCAAATATTAATATGTAAATATAAATGTCATTACTCTGTTTTTAACTTACTTCTAGTTAATACAAAGGATATCTTTAGTATTGTATTGAATGTATTGTACATAGAGACCTTGAGAGGTACATACTGCCCTCCAAGTAGTCTCACGTACTTGCCATATGAATTCATCAGAAGTATGCATAAGCACTACTCATAACATGATTCTCAAGTACAAATGCACTTCCCAAATGAGTACTCCCATTGTATCCATAAGCACTTCCTGTGCACAACTTTTACTTCAATAAAGACTTTACTGTAATATTTCAATAGTAACTGAAATGGCATGTAAACACGGTGTGTGGATTTATTGTGCATTTTCTCTTTTGTCTCCCTCAACACTTTTTTCTGTTTTCTTTTATTGATTATGCATTTGTTTCTCCTTTACTGTTTTGTTTTTCTCCCACTTATTTTTCTTTATTTTACAGATTCAAATCCTTCCGGAGCAGGCCAGGCATGTACCACCCAGGCTAGGGAATGCTCAAGCACTGTCTGTCTGTCTGGTGATGTACTTACAGAGTCAGGGTGGAGGCATTGGTCCTGCAGGCACCCCAGCATGTGGCAGGCTGGCAAGCCTCACTGAAAGGGGCTTTGGAGCTTTTTTAGAGGACATACTGGTAGAAGGAATAGACAAAAGAATTCAGAGAGTTGAAGCCTCTCTTCAGCATGTTGAAGACATTTTCTCCCAGTTGCCACTGATCACCACATCAACACAGGTCCATAATCCCTAAACATCAGGGTCCTCCACTGCAGTATCATCTATCAATAGAAGTGTTTAAAGATCTGTGGACTGCGTCTCCTGCTAGCATTTCCTCCGCCCTTCTTCCCTTATCCTTTCTCCTACACTGTCTTACTTATTTCCCACCCAGACTACTCTCTCATATAAAAAAAGCATTTTGAAAAAAATAAGGAGTCTATCCCCTGACAAAAACACAGTGTCCATCTTCTCCCACCTCCTTCAGCACAAACCCTTTTAATGTTTTCCTTTCTTGTTCCTCTCTTTGTTTGTCTGTCCTTTTCCATTCTTTACTGTCTCTCCATTCTATTCTTTAATGAAACCATCATGGTGTTCCTAAAAAGGTACCCCTATATAAAACATCATAAACCCTTTTTCTTTAAAATAAATACTTGTTGCACAGTCCACAGGTTTCCTTAAACATTTTAAGCATGATTGTGCTTAACCATGCTCATCTGCAATATTACAAAAAAACAACATGATCCCCCAGGCTTTTTGCAAACTGATTGACAACTTCATAAGGCTGGACTTTACATAACTTACTCTTTTGCGAGAAATGGGTGTCTTTTCAAAAAACATTTTGCCTTTCCTTATTCATTGCAAATTACTTTTGTTGACTTATTTGCATATCTGTGTAGCACCGCTATTCGCAGATAACCTTAAGTCATTTGCAACGACCCAGACTATAAATACCTGCCATAGACTTTTTTTACTTCAAAACATGCATGTTAGTTCATGTTTTCTTATTTTATATATATATAATTTATTGCCTTTGTTGACTGGGAAAGTCAGACTGGGCTATGCAAAACCCCTTTTCAGCAGAGGCCGAGGTAGAAAACCTCCACATGCATACATTACAAAAATACTTAGACTGCAAACAAATAAAACACAACAAATAGATAACAGCCTTTGTAACATGACCTATCCGTTCTTTTACTCAGGGGTTAAGGAAGCAGCCAGTAAATGATTGCTTATTACCCCATTTCCCATTTCGAATATGGCCTATATTTTAATGCTATGTCGACCAACATAAAAGATGATTCAAGTCTTGTTTAATAAGACTGGCAGATTAATTCTGTTTTTGCTTCAGACTTGAGTAGATCTGTACTGCTGTGAAAAGAATCACAGAGTTGATTGTATGCAGTGAAATAATTTACCTTTTAGTCCTTAAGTACCTTCTAAGTACCTCCTGTCCCAGCTCTTACTGTCTGGGACTAGCGATATTATCTTATATCAAACTCAGAGTGATTTGCAACTTTAAAAGACCCAGAATGAACCTTTAGCTGGGACATCACATGCTTTGTCTTGGACCTATCAACCAGGACAGGCTTTTACATTGCGTCATGAAGTTGGACTACTTTTATGACACCAAGATACCCCTGCTTAATATCCTACATGACATACTGTGAACACTTTAATCACTATAACCCCTATAACCCCTAGCCTACCTTCATGTGGTCCCATGGTGATATTTCCAGTCTTGTCTATAAATCCTGTTCTCAGTGAATTAAACTGTATTTATGTACCTAGCTACTATTTATAAACCACTTAAGTAGACAGATCACACTGAACCTTTTTAGCCATAATCCCAGCTGAAGGAGTAATAACAACAACATATACATTACAAAAGTGGAAATAGTATAATTACAATTTTCAAAATTACAACAGTAAGTATACAAACATACAGTATAAAGATCAACTGAAATAAATGCAGAATTTTCAAATACTTATACTCAGGATTTGTGACAATATCAAGAAGGTGTGTCTATTTCAAAAGATGTTTTGTCTTTTTCCCTGTCTTCTGCAGATAGTGTGTGCGCGTGTGCATGTGTGTGTGTGCGTGTGCGTGCGTGTGTGTGTGCGCGCGTGCGTGCATGTGTACGTGTGCGCGTATGTGTGTGTATGAGTGTTCTTAGCCTTTCAACAACAAAGAGCCACACAAATACAACAAAGCACACGGCCAAAATACAAACATATCAAATGCAAAAAGCCCAGCACAATATGTCACAGCATATTCTTTTATTGTGAAAAAATGGAGACTGATTTTGGCAAAACCATTGCCATCCTCTGTGTAGTTCAAACACAAAATATTGCAGTACACATTTAAATAACATACTAATTGATAATGCTCCACCTCCCCTTAATGTGACTATAATAAAGGTATTACTGCTCAATGCTAGGAGCCTAAACAAAAAACTCGACTCCCTAGAAGTTATCTTTAGCCTAGAGAATCCTGATGTCTGTGCGGTCACTGAGACATGGCTTAAAGCTGCAGAGAGCACACCAACAGTGCAATGTTATAATGCCTTCCTCACATTTACACCAGCTACGTCACAGGCAGGGACTAAAGGTGGATGTCTCTCTAGTTACATCAAAAATAAAAATAATTCAAGGCTGGTCAAATAGGACAATGCACTTGAGCTGCTCCATGTTCAAATCACCATAGGTAAAATCCAATAGCAGTTCCTTGCAAGCTATAGGTCTCCCTCTACCCAGGAAACCATACCATGAATTTAAATGTATTAGAAACACTAACCATCCGACTCAATACCATATTCATGGGTGACTTTAATTACCCCACAATAAACTGGGAATCTTATACGGCATCAAACTTACCATCACAGAGACTCCTGAATTTTGTAAACACAAACTACCTGGACCAGATGATCAATACACCAATCAGGTCTGCAACCATAGTGGATCTTCACTAATATGGGAGACTGATGCACACCCCCTACTGTAATGCCTTCCCTGGTAAGGTCAGACCACAAAATGGTCTCCTTTGAAGAAAAAATGAAACCTGGACCCCCAGCTAAACCGGAAATATTCAGGAACTATTCTAAGGTTAACTTCCTGCTATTAAGTGGGACCCTGGCAAAATTTCAAGCTCACATAAACCCTAAGAACACCTCTACCTATACAGAACTGTTCACAGAAACCCTGCACAAGCATGTGAATAGCTGAATAGAGGCAGCTGTACCCACCAGGAAGAAGTACAGAACTAACTCAAAAAACAAGCCACCCTGGTGGAATCACAAAATCAATTCGATTTATAACAGGAGGAAGAAAATCATGGCAAAAATTAGGAGGTGCAGCACCTAGCAGAACAAAAGCACTCAATAATATAATAATAGTTTCAGGTCGGGGTTCTTTAATTGAACCCTTATCAGCTTTTTTGACCCAATACTTGCAGCCGCTGTTGACTGGTGTCCAGTCAAGTATTCAGGACAGTACTCAATTTTTAAATATTGTACATTATTCTCAATTAGAAACAAAGTGGTATATGTGTATCCTTGATGTCACAGCATTGTATACCAACATACCGCACTGGACAGGACCGATGGCTTTAGAATATTGGTTGAATCTAATGCAGTTGTATAGTCCTGGATTTAATACTTTTCTGTTATGCCTTGCAGAACATGTACTTACCAAAATGTTTTTTATTTTAAAGGTGAATTTATCCTGCATCTCAAGGGTAAAGCCATGGAAGCATCCTTTGACCCAACCTATGCTGACCTGTTCATCGGTTATGTAGAAGAACAGATTTTGTATGATATGAATCACAATATTTTTGGAAGCCATAGATATTTGGCATAGATATCTAAATGACCGCTGAATGGTTGGGAAATCAGACTCAGAATATCTCTATGAGTTTGTATACCACCTGACTAAAAATAAATGGGGCATACAATTTAGTATTAATTTTGCCTTGGATAAAATTCCTTTTTTGGATGTTTTAGTTTCTAAAAATACTGATGGAACTCTAACTACCACAGTATTTAGAAAAAATGCCCAAATTAATACCCTTTTGGATGCCACAAGTTGCTATCCAGGCTATATTATCAGAAATATACCTAAGTCACAATTTTTAAGAGTCTGGAGAATTTGATCTTCTCAACAAGAATTGATATTGAAAGAATCAGACCTCTTAAATAGCTTTTTTTTTGACAAGGATTGCAAATATAATGACATACAGGCAATTTCTAACTGTGTCGAAAATACTGATATAAAATATTTATTAGAATATGTCACTGATAAAGTTCAGGATGACAAACTGCTCTTGGTAACTACTTTTGGAAGTAACATCTCATTCTTTAAGGGACTGATAAATAATTATTGAGATATCTTAATATCTTCTCATTGTCTATTTTCATATAGACGAGGCAAAACCATTGGCAATTGTCTTAATCAGTAAAAGCAAGTTTTTAGATTAGAAAAAGGAGCACAATGGAAGAGGGATGGTATTTTATTAGTGGGCTGTCAACCCCGTAGGTATTGTTCTGCATGTAACAAAGTTATGAGAATTAAACAGTTTACTTCTTGTACCACCACACGTGTATTTGACATCAGAAGTGTTATCACTTGTAGTTCAGAATGGGTAGTATATTTAGTTATATGCATTTGCTCTGCCTTTTATGTTGGCCAAACCTCTAGGCAATTCAAAACCCGTGTTTTGAACACTTAAGTGATATCAGAAATCATAAAGCTTCTAATGCTTTATATAAACATACAATTAAACACCCCATTGCTATTTTTACTTTTACAGCTACTGAAAAGATGTGTTTTAGTAAACAAAATAAAATGGGATAGCATGAAATTTTAAACAACAAATAATGCACTTGGATTATTAGATTGGGGGAGCTTTTTTCTCCTGGCCTTAACAATATCTTATAATCACATTAAGGGGAGGTGAAACATTATCAAGTAGTATGTCATTTAAATGTGTATTGCAATGTTTTGTGTTTGAACTACAGTAAAGAACTCAAAAAGTTTTGCGAAACTGGTCTGTATTTCTTTACAATAAAAGAATCTGCTGTGACATAATGTGCTGACCATTTTTCATTTTGATATGTTCTTAGCCTTTACCATTTTATTTAGTTATTTATTTATTTATTCTCCTGTCACTGTCTGCTTCAACCAGTTACTGATGCTTTTAGTCCTTCTGCTATTTTTTTTCCACTCACCTACTCTTTCTTTACTCATGTGGCATTTTTCTTCATCCATTTCCTAAACATTTATGTTTCTTTCAGTCTATATTCTTTTTCTCTTCTCTTTTTTGTGTTTTGGTAGTGAATACAATTGCTTGTTTGACAGTCTGTGTGCTGTTATTGGTGCAAGACTGTTGTGAATTTGAAAAGACTGTTATCATCAGTGTTGCATTTAACCTATGCTTGTGATATTTTTTTATTTTATGTATTTATTTATTTATTTTATTTTATTTTACATTTGTTGACTGGGATAGTCCGATTGAATACATGTCCTTTTTCAGTGGAGGCCCAGGGAGAAAAGCTACAGACATGCATACAAAAAACTATTTCATATATACATGTATATCACGTTTTATAATTTCCATACAGTATTATAGTTAATAAAAGGATATAAACATCACTCAGTCACATATGGTAATACAAAACAAGTAGATTATTAATTTATCATTAAGGTACAGTCTCATTGTGACAAGAAGTCCTCGTTAGGAATGCAGTTCAGGGGGTAGAAGTTAGTCGGGAGTAGAGCAAGGACATAGCCATCATGTTTTAAAGTATTGTTTAAGACTTAATTGAGATAGAGAGAGTTCTGAGGTTAGGCCAGCAGGAAATGAATTCCATGTTTTGCCAACAGAGTTGGCAAACAGAGATTCCCCAACTGAGTTGTTAGTTTTGAAAGTGCAAACTAACATTTTGTTGGATGATTGAAGTGTCTTGAGGTTATGGTAGGGGGTGATAAGGTTTTTAAGTACAGGCAAATTTTTGGTCTGGTAGAGAATCTTATAGGCAACTACTAGTTGGCTGATCTGAAGTAGGTTTGGTAATTCAGGCCACCCTAGAAGATTAAGGTTAAGACAGTGGTGTGTTCTGTAGGCTGTCCCAGTGGCAAATCTAGCAATGTGATTATAGCAGCTTGAGAGTTTGTTCAGGTCGTTTTTACTCTAGTTTGTGAATAAGGGGGAAGCATAAAGGAGGGTTGACATGTGCGGGCAATAACAGTCTTAACTAGGGGAGTTAGGAAGGGTTTAATCTTGTATAGATAGCCAAGTTTTTTATTAACTGCTTTAATCGTATGGTTAATATGCAAGTCAAACTTAAGTTTATTGTCAACTGTTATACCTAGGAGCTTGGTAGAGGGCTCTGGAGAAATAATGGTGTCATTGTTAGATTTTATGGTGAAGGTTGGTGTGGTGGACCTACGAGTTGGGGAGAACAGCAGCAGCTTAGTTTTTTTTTTTGGATTTAATATGAGACGGTGATTAAGGGGCCAATTTTCAACTGTATTAAAAGCATTTTGGGATAAAGACTGCAACTTTGTTGAGGAGGTGGCCAAGCATATTAGAGTTGAGTCATCTGCGTATTGAATACAGGTTGCATTTGGGATGACCTTGTGCAGGTCATTAATAAAGATAGCAAATTGTAGGGATCCTAAGATGGAGCCCTGGGGGACTCCAAGAGAAATAGGTAGAAGGGTAGATAGGTTGTCCTTCCATAGGACTGCCTGTTGTCTACCACTCAGGTAAGATTGGAACCATTGGATAGCCTGGGTATCTAGGGAAATGGTTTCCAGTGTTTGTATAAGTAGTTAGTGGTTTACCATGTTGAAGGCCTTGGAAAGATCTAGAAAGAGGGATGAGGAAAGTTTATTATTGTTTTGGTTTTAATTTATGACATTAGAGAAGGAGAGGAAGGCAGTGGTGGTACGGTGGTGTCGTCTAAAACCATGTTGAGAGTTTGTCAGGAGATTGTTCTTGATAAGATCATTCAGGAGTTGTTTATGGATGCATTTCTCCATAATTTTGGCTAGTGGTGACAGAATAGCTATGGATCTGTAATTTGGGAGTTCAGTGGAGCTGCCTCCTTTATGGAGTGGGATTACATGGGTTATCTTCCAGATGGAGGGGATGGAAGCTTCAGATATAGTTCTATTGATCAGGATGTTGATCGGGTAAGCTACGGAAATGGCTGCTTTTTGTAAATACTCTGCTGGGAGGAGATCTGCAGATAGAGTAGTTGGTTTTACTTTCTTAATTAGTGTTCGGATAAATGATGTGAAGACTGGTTGAAAGTGAAAGGTGAGTCAGGAACTGGGTATCATAGTGACTGCGTTTGGGCAACCGGGGGATAATTGACTAGCTAGTTGCTGGATAGTTTCTGTAAAGAAGCTGTTGAAGGTATTGGCAACCTCTACTGGAGGGTTTTGGTTAGTAGTTGAATGGGTAGGGGTGGTGGATTGTCCTGGGTGGAGAAGTTTATTTATGCCTGCCCAAAACTTCTGAGGTTTGTTTTGGTGTTTCTGTTGTAGGTGGCAATAATAGTCTTTTTTGTCAGTCATAACAGATTTTTTTGTATTATTCCTTAACTGTATATATCTAAGTTGATCTGTGGAGGCTTTTATGGCCCACCAAGTGGCCCAAGCCTTGTTTCTAAGTGAGACTTTTTGTCTGGTTTCCACTGAAAGCCATTGGGCAGCTTTTGTTTTAGTTCTAATAGAACTTGTTGGTGTGTGGGTATCAAGGATGGCTAGGAATTTGCTATTAAAGTATTTTACAGCTACTTCACGTGGCAGATGTTTTAGGGCTGACCAATTACACAGAGTTTGAGTTCATTTTGGAAATTAGTGGGGTTAAAGTTTTTGTTGCTCCTAATTGTTTTATAAGTGGGTTTGTTAGGGATGTCAGCCTTTTGCCTGACTATATAGGTAAGAAAGTGATAACTTATATCGTCAGGGAGAGTCCCAGCTTTGTACATGTGGGGATGACTGTTAAAAAGAATCCAATCAAGGGTATTTGCTTTATTGTTGGGTTTACTTATCCTAGTGGGGGAGGATATTACCTGTGTGAATCCATGTAGGTTTACATGGTGAATAGGGGGTTCTGAGGAACAAGTGTTCCTGTCTATGTTAAAGTCTCCAAGAACAATGGTATCTTGGGGGTAGTTACTTGACAGCCAGCATAGTATATCTTCTAGAATATGTCTGTTATTACCTGG
Source organism: Protopterus annectens (assembly GCF_019279795.1). Classification (NCBI taxonomy): domain Eukaryota; kingdom Metazoa; phylum Chordata; order Ceratodontiformes; family Protopteridae; genus Protopterus; species Protopterus annectens. Next base: position 1,680,083,614 of record NC_056737.1, read on the forward strand.
GGGAATATAGACACAGACAATATTTATACATTTGTTTTTATTAATATGCAGCTTAGTAATAATAATTTCAGCCTTAGTGGCTCTGCTAGACAGAGGGACAGGGAACTAATCTAAGGGGGCAGTGAAAGCCAACACATTCTGGCTGGGCTTATAAATGCCTTTGGGCAGATAGCCTAGTATCTACCTATGAACCTGTGAACCTATCAACTCGTGATAATTGTGGGATGTCATTGGTCATCTCTAGCTACCCCACCTCCCTTCCTAGTTGTACCGTCAAGCCTTAATATATTATAACCTGGTGGTATAACCACGTTGTCTGAAGTTGATGGTGTTTTAGATTATCCGGGAAATGATAATCTAGGAGGGCATGAAAATGTTAAACCTTATTATTTATTATTTATGCTCCTAATGTTTAGGTGGCTGACCAGGAGTGAGTTAGGAGGTTTGTTTAAAGTTTGTATGTCAAAGGGAGAGGTTGTACTGGAGCTAGAGCCATTGGTCGAGAATGGGCCAGGGTTTAGGTGGGTGTCACCATCCATTGTGAGGTTCCATTGTGATTTAATGGTCAGCTTCAAGAATTTGATAATTAGGCTTTGGAATCTTTTGCTTTTGGGATTCATGTATCTCGTACTAATGGGTAGGTGGTGTTTAATGTGCAAGGAGTTAGATATAAGGGGATTTTTCAAGTGATCTAACTTATTTGGCACTGTCAGTGTGTTTGTTTGGCCTCTTGGTTAATGGAAACCACGATAGTTCTGATGTTCATAAGTGGTAAGTATATATGGGATAAGCATCAGAGGTATTAGGGAATATAACAACATTAATTTGGGTGGTGTGAGCAGCAGTGCCATTGTATAGATATTGACTGGTGCTCAGGTTATTATAAGAAGATAAGTGAAATAGGGTGAGTAAGGGAGTGTCTTTTTAATTACTCAATTATTGCTGATTGGTTCTAATGAGTGGGGGTGTGGTTTTAGTACCAAGCATAGCAAGGGCAAGTGAAGTGGGGCTTGACCAGACCAAGATGTTCTTAGGGTCTGTGTATGCTACGTAAGTACAATTGAGAATTAAAGTACTTTATTCTACTAGTTTTCCTTTTTCTTTAATTTTTAGCCTTTTGAATAGCATTTATTTGGCTGTTACAGGACTTATCATTTATAGCCCACTAACTGAGAACACTAAGCATTTTAAGCTGATTTTTCAGCTAGTTTTTGTAGATTTAGTGGTAGCAGAGGTAGAACTAGAGCCAGGAGTTCCTCCCTTCTATCAAATCACTGAGTGTTTTAATCTGAGTATCGGCTAGTTTTTGTAGTTTTGGGTCTAGTAGGGGTAGAAATAGGGCCAGGAGTTCCCTTAGGGTTAGTTAGCCTGGAGTAAGCCAAATTGTAATTAGTAATTTTGCTTTGGCCTTTTACAGGGGCGTTGAGGAGTGCTATAGACCCAGTCCGGCTTGCCAGTGCAGTACATACAGGCAGATTAATAATGGTAGTAACCTTATCAGGTCTTTTCAATTCCCAGGGACAGAGCAGGAAAGTTTTCCAGATAGTTTGTAGCTGAGAGGTATCCTTCTATCATTTCAAGCCTTTCAGGATGAGGGCAGTTTAAGGGGTCTAGTACCTGCTAATAGATATATACATTATTTCATATGTGTAGTGGAGGTACTTCAGGCAGTTAAATATAAAACACTTAAATAAATATTTTGTTTGCATTCAGCAGTTCATTTTCAACAATCAAGAGTGACACCAACACAATCTTAGCAACAGAATAGTTTTACAATGCTGTGGTGAACTTATTAAGATGCATCCATCTTTTTCCTTAGGTAAACAGGCAAAGTAGTATGGAATTATTTCATTTTATCTAAGAATATGTGATAACTCCCAGTTGCTAACCTACATGCCTACAATGTCAAGAGTTACAGCTGTTACATATTTAGCTGGGTAAAATTAGTTGAAAACAAGTTTTCTATGTCTTAAACAAGTATTTTAGCTTAGCAACAGCTTAAAACAGCTTAAAACAAGTATTTTAGCTTAGTGACAGTTGTTATGTATTTAGATGGGTATATTAGATAAAAATCAAGTTTTCTATGTCTCATAACAAGTAGTTTAGCTTAGCAACAGACCAGCAATTTCACTTCTGACAAATTAATGTGGGATAGTAGAGTATTATCTAAAAAATTGTCAGATAACCCATAGTCACTAACCAACACACTTGCAATGCCAGGAGTTATAACTGTTACGTATTAAGCAAGACAAAAATTGGCTAATAACAACCCAGCTATGTCTTATTCAGTAAACTAGCTTATCAGCAATCCAGTAAATCTGACATTGTCGACACAAGAATAGTGAATGCTGAGAATCTCGAATGCATAAATGGAAATCTCCGTAAGGGGAGATTTCCGTTTACTGCAATGTAGTGCGGTCCCGGAGTTGGTATATGTAAGTAGCGGGGGGTGTGGGGGGTGCAGGGGGGCCTGACCTCCTGCTTAAACCCATTAGGGTACTTTTTTCTTTTTTTTGGGGGGGGGGGTCTTTTTATAAGGTCGACATTTGAACACATCGACCATATGGTGTCGGCCATATGGTGTTCGATGTTTTCAACAGTCGATCTTATAATATAAACCCAAAATTTCAGTATACAAGGATCCAATAGTTAATTCGAGAAGCCAAAAAACAGTATAATCACATACCATAAGTTGAGGATGCAGCTGACTGGGTCCAAGAGCACTGGGCTTTTGAAAAATGGTAGTTACAATGGGTATATTTGTAACCTCATAGTTGTAGCTGGGCAGGGGGAGGAAGTAATAACTTGATTGGTTTAACCAGACCACAAGGCTCTTAGGGTCTGTGTTTGCTGCGTACATACAATTGAGAATTAAAGTATTTTACCCTACTAGTTAACCTTTTTCTTTTATTTTTAGCCTTTTGAATAGCGCTTATTTAGCTGTTACAGTACTTAGCATTTATAGCCCACTAATTGAGAACACCAAGCATTTTAAGCTGCTTTTCAGCTAGTTTTTGTAGTTTTAGGGGTAGCAGAGCTAGAAATTGTGTCTGATATTTATCCATTTATGTATTTGAAGTGTTTATTTTTACATTCTATAATGCTTGCTTCTGTGGTTTCATGTTTATTTACTGGTGTAGTGCACTTTTGTAACCTTCCTGCAGGTTCTGTGAGTTGGGAGGACTGCTGAACTGTTTCTCTATATACTACTCTTTCAGCTGACAGATGAAATTCCAGATTTGATTACCTTCTTCTTTTCTCTTTTCTAAACTATTATTAAGAATGGAGAATCAGTAAATCTGTTTGTCTGCATTACTTCTCTAGCTTCATAAACATCTTCTACAGTTTTCACTCCTGAGTTGGATAAGTTCTTAATTATACCAGATTAATTTTCTGGGATTAAAGGAAATGACCCATTTCCTCTTAAACCCTAAAGAAGTTTGTACTCTGCATCCTAAATTCATTCAGCTGAATCTGCTAGTTAAACTGAAAATTAAATTGGATAGTTCAGATGTTTGAACAACTGGAACAGAGATTCTCGCTGAATATGTTCATTCCTGAATCCAAAAATAACACTATAAACCTAGAGCCAAGCAATGCTAAACACTAAAGACTACATAAAGCACTATTTCCATGCTTTTGTTCACATCCACACACACTAGTTTATTTTTATTTATTTATTTTTTATATATTTCTCTTTGTTTGTTAACCAGAATAGAGTGCTGATCCACATATTTCATGCTCAGCCTAATTTTTAACAGTTTGGCCTAAGCTTCTACTCTTTTTGTGTTTTATTATTTTTTCTTTATTAGGCCAGTGGTTTGTGCCCTATAGCTCCAGTAGCTCCTTTTACTGAATAAATAAAACAGACATTCCTTGCTGGCAAGTGGTGCCTGGGAAAAGCAAAATCCCTTCTTGCTGACTTACTCTGTCCCATCTTGTACGTCCCACTTTTATAACTCCATTTTGTCATTCTGTGCATATATGTCAAGTGGTATATGAATGCATTTTAGACTTCTGTCTGAGAAATGGCTTGATTGTAGCCAACGCATGCTTCAAAGAGACAGACAATCACAAGATCACATACAAGAGTGGCCAACATGTAACTCAGGTAGACTTCCTCCTAGTATGGAAAGGACACGAGAGCAGAATCAGAGATTGCAAAGTAATCCATAGTGAAACTGTAGTCTCACAGCATAAACCACTGGTTGCCACAATCACCTGCAAGCAGTGGTCAGAGAAGGCTCTAAGGTCAACAGAGACCAGGCTGAAGACCTGGAACATAACTGGAGAAAAAGTACAACAGTTCAAGAAATTACTCATGGCTCTAATACTTGAAGAAGAAGAAGAAGAAGAAGAGGAATAAGTGGAGTTGAAGAAGAATGGCAGCATATCAAAACAGCATTTGTGAGGATTATAGAACAGATATGTGGCTGAGGCAGGTATGGAACTAAAGTACATATGGAAAGCTGGTGTTGGAATGCAGAAGTCCAGGAAGTCATCAAAAGAAAGAAGGAGTACAGGAAAAAGTGTGAGATAGAAAAGAGACGAGACTAGAAAGGAACACTGGTTGGCTAACAAAGAAGCTAAGAAAAAAGTTGCAATAGCAAAGCACAGGTATTGGGGCACTCTACCAAGTGAGCAGATGGCACAAATAAACTATATTAAGTTGCAAGACAAAGACAGAAAGATAAAAAAGATAGTTAGACACCCTTCATGAGAGATGACGGCAACAACCTGCTCACCAGTCCACAGGACATCAAAGGCAGATGGAAGGAGTATTTCCAGCAGCTTCTGAATGAAGAAAACCCCACAGAAGCTATACTGCCCCAGACACAGCCTACAATAAGAGAAGAGGAGGTGCCAACCATAGAAGAAGTAAGAGCAGCACTAAGGAAAATGAAGTCAGGGAAAGCAGCTGGCTCAGATGAGGTTACAGCAGGTATGATAAAGATGTTAGGCAAGATGGGGAGAAATGGCTCCTGAGGGTACTCATAGCAGTATGGAGAGAAAATTGTATCCTTGATGACTGGAGAATAAACATACTAGTGCTAGTGTGTTCAAGAACAAAGGGGACATTCACAACTGTGTGCAGTACATAGGTATCAATCTCCTCAAGCATTGCATAAAAGTTCCTGAAAGGATGTGTGACAAATGAAAATGCAGAGTAGTAGAAAGTAAGATGGGAGATGAGCAATTTGGATTCAGATGAGGATACAGCATAACTGACCCAATGTTTGCAGTGAGATAGATAGCTGAGAAGAAGCTAGAGAAGATGAAATGGTCTAATTGGATAATCCTAGGCTTGGTGAATGCATATGACAGATCACAAAGAAAGCAGATTTGGGCAGTTCTATGGTGGTTCAAAGTCCAAAGATACTGGTAGAATTAGTGCAAGCTATGTACAAGTGCCCAAATGACTCAAACAGTGTTCAGTCTCAAAGAGAAGATCCCAGCGGGAGAAGGTGTGCATCAGGGCTCAGCTCTGAGCCCGTTGCTGTTCATACTGGTGATGGACGACATTACCAAACAGGTTGGACAGGACAGATCAACAAAGTTGCTGTATGCAGATGATGTGGTATTACGGGCAGACTCTGATCAAGAACTTCAGCAAAGGATCGAGGAATGAAATGAAAACTGAAGGCACACGGGATGAAACTGAGTACAGATAAGATACACTAAAAAACAAGCCAAATGGCTCAGAAACTTGTAAACAATAATAAAAATAAAAATGTGAGCCACCAAGGCAGCATCTGTGTGAAACACAAGTTTATTTAACATTAAATACTGTTAAAGTAAAACCGACTAAGCACTTTCGCCAACAAACATGAATTGGCTTCATCAGATTCCTTCAATTATGTAACTTCCTTTATATACTCTAATTACTTAAGCAATTATTCATGATTTTGCTTGCATCAATGAAATTACCCTGACTAAACTTAAAGGCATACTTCCTCTGAATTTGTAATATATAGAATAACATGCTGTAAGCCACAATAGTCAATACATTCAAGATAAAAATATTAGTGTTGATACTAATAATGAACATAAAAGTATAAAATGTTAAAAAGAAATAGACTTAAAAGTGCAGAATATAATTGGTCTGTTAGTTGCAGACAGATAAATATTTTCACAGTAGCGTTGTCGCTTCCCAGTAAGACGCTACTCGGTTCGATGCTCAGTTAGAGCGTCTTCTGCGTGGAGACATTCGTGAATGGGCGTACCTTCGTTGAAGGTTGTGCGTCAGGGCTGGCAACTCGGTACGTAAAAATCAACTGCCAATCACTAGCGGACCGGCGTTCCACTGTGGCGACCCCTAACAAAAGGCGAAAGTCACAACAACAACATTTGAAATTAAACCTCTGCTGCCCTTTCCTTCAAAAAAAGGGAGCTATTGAACAATAATCATTTAAACCTGGCTTGTAACAAACATTTAATCTCAGTTGACATTTAGTTTCTCTGGCTTCTAATTCTAATTCATCATCCCCACCTCTAGAGTCACTTTGTACCCTGTCAATGACAAAGAATAAAAATCTCTTGTAGTTGGGACATTCTAGAGTGTGTACATATAAAGCATTGTTCATTTTTTTTATTTTTAATGTCTCTAAGGTGCTCAGTAATGCCATCCTGTAGCCTTGCTTTGGTCTTGCCTATGTAGAAACCAGGGCATGATAAGCATGTAGCTAAATAAACCACCATAGTGGTATTGCAGTTGCACCTACCCGGGCATCCTATAGCACGTTTAAAACTTCCTATAAAGACACTTGTACCATCATTGATATTTTTACAGGTCTTGCAAGCACCGCATTTGTACATCAATGACCTGTGCTTGCCTTGTTTTCTGTTGACACTTTCAAGAATATTCTTTATATTACACCCTCTACTCTATACAACCTTAGGTTTATGCCCCAACTTTTCCTTCATTTCCTTGTCAAAGTGAGTTTCCCATATATTGTTAACACTTGATACCAAGTGTGATGTTTCTGAATTGTAATACCAGAACATCGGTGTCTAGCCTGGCCCTGTTGGTAATATTAGTGTTTAGATCTGCTTTTAAAATAGGCTTAAATATAATATTTCTTTTAACTTAACTTTAGCATAACTTCTCTCTTTACTTTCAGCAAAAGACTTAAGGGGTAGCTTCTGCTTCAGAACATTCCAATTAATATATAGATCTCTTTTTTAAATGTTTCATCACTACTAATGAGCCTAGATAACCCAACCATTTGGCCTTTTATTATACCCTTCCTCTGATGGAAGGGGTGGCAACTGTTATAGTGCAATAACATATTACAATGTTTCCTTTCTGTGGATAATACTGGCTAAGGTGCCCCCAGCAATGCCCTTAATCAACTCAATATCTAAAAATTCTATCTTATCACAATACCATTTGTATATGAACTCAAGGAAAGTGGTTGTACCGTTTATGTATTTTATGAAGTCGTTCATCACATGTTCCTATCCTTGCCATAAAATTAGTATGTCATCCAGAAATCTCACATACAAGAATACACTGGCCATAAAGACAGAGGAAAAAACATATCTTCTCTCCCATTCTAGGAGAACCAGACTCGCAAAGCTAGGGGCACATTTGGCCCCCATAGCCACTGGTGCTTCCTGATGATAGAATCCACCTTCAAAAATCATAAAGTTGTTAGTCAAGACCACTTCCATGAGTCCAGCTGACCTTGGATTGATCTTTGATTTGCTACCCATAAAACTTTCCCTGAAGAAATCTAGCCCTTCATTATGGGGGATTACTGAGAACAAGTTAACCACATCCACAGTTTGGAAACAAAAATCCAAGTTCTCTGTATTTATTTGTATTAATAATTCCAAACAGTGCCATGAGTCTTTGAGTATATGTTGTGCCTCACTTACCACCAAACTTGACCATTTGTCCATATATGCTGCTATTTGTTCACTTTTAGAACCTCAGACTGCTACTATTGGTCTAAAGGGGGGGGGGGGGGTATACACATTTTTATGAATCTTTGGTATTCCAAAGATTACTGATGCTCTTGGTTTCTCAACTGTTAAATAGTTTATGTCCACAATTTCTACTTCATTTTGAAATAGAGCATCAAATAAAAAAAACATAAATCCTGGCATAAGCTCTATTAACAGCATTTCTTGAAGTCCTACTATAAGTTGTGGTGTCATTCAATATTTCAAACATTTTGGAGCTGTAATCTATGTGGGACATAATAACTACCCCTTCCCCCACCCTTGTCTGGTTTCATTACACGATACATTTTGTTTCCTGCCAATTCATTCAAAATAAGACAGTTGTCATGGCAGCAAATGAGGGAAATAGAAGAAGCTGAGAACTGAGATAGAAGGGAAGATAGTGGAACAGGTCAACAGCTTCAAGTACCTGGGAGGGGTGGTTGAGGAGAAAGGAAATCTGAGTAAGGAGGTTTAAGCTAGAATCAAAGGGGCTGCAGCCAGCTGTCACAGAGTGTCAGGTGTACTATATGACAAAAGAATGCCAGAGAAGCTGAAACGTAAGGCATACAAAACAGTGGTACAGCTAGCACTACTGTATGATACAGAAACCTGGACAGTAAAGTCCAGCTCAAATCTGATACCCGTATACATACAAATTAAAAAAAAAACACATCAGAAACTTGGTATGTTCTACCGCCACATTCGCTACCTTACTCCATCTACATGATTCCTTCTCGCTACCACATATTTCCTTCTCTCCTTTATGGTGCCCCACTCCTAACCAACCTACACTCTTCTATTAAAACAAAACTCTCTTCCTGCTACAACAAAATTGCCATATTCGCCACTGGACACAAAACCTCCACTCACCACTGTACTGCCCTCCATAAACTAAACTGGTTAGAGAGGCCCAACTACCTTATCTACTCTCAACTAATCTTTGCTCAGAAACTCATTTTCAGTCCCTCTCTCTGCCTCTCCCTTGCCTCAACCTTTAAAATGCACCAACCTAACAGACACCTAAGACCCAATGCTCAGAACCTGATTGAACTTCACAAGCCTGCTCATCCTGCAGGCAAACTTTTACTTTCTTTTTCGTTGGCACGCCTCTGGAACTTACTCCCACCTCAAGTTCGCCTCACTAGCAGCCCGTTCACCTTTAAAACTCTGCTGCAGTCACACCTGACATCTCTCTGGGAATGTTCATGTTCCCATCCTGCATAACATTCCCAGCAGCTACCTTACTCCCCACCCCTTCTCCCACTCTCCCCTGATCCTAACTCAAATTCTAAAATATTTGACCTACTGATCATATTTTTCCTGGGGCAATATACATATTGTAAATAACTCCCTAGTCTAATTGACTTGTAAATACCTACTTATTACTGTTTAGACTTAATATCTATGTTAACAATGATAGTGACTATATATTTGTAAACTTTACTAATTGTGATATAAACTCTGTTTTTTTTTCAAATTGTACTAACATATTCTTTTGCTTCATGTACTCTTCTTGTACTGTAATAACCTGTTGTTTAATAAAATGTATCTATGGAGCTTTTCTTCCTAGGACTCCATTGAAAATGGGCTCCTTCAGCCCATTTGGACTATCCTGGCAAACAAACTTCAAATAAAATAAATAAATAAATAAATAAAGTCAGGGTAGTCGCGGAAACCAGAGGTGTTGGAGATGAAATGCCTGAGATGGATGATAAGATTTAAACTGTTGGACAGATGAAGAAATGAGGACATAAGAGCAGAAGACAAAGCAGCTCCAATTGCAGAAAAGGTCAAAGATAACAGATTACTGTAGTTTGGACGTGAAGAAAAACAGAAGAGAAAAAAATTAGTGAAATGACCGTCTTTCTTTCCGAACCATTTTTTGGCTACTATCAAACAATTTGCTAGATCTGAAGTCTCGAATGGTCTCTCCTTCTTTATTCCTGTTGCCCCACCCATATGGACCCAGGCAGTCCTCATATCCTGTTCTGTCTGTCCTGATATGTGCATTCAGGTCAGCCATTATCAACACCAATTCATGTTGCCCTGCTTTATCTACTAGCTTCTGCCACTGCTGTGTGAATGCAGGTTTTATCCAGCATTCATTATCCTGCTGTCAAGCATAAGCTGAGATTATGAGTAATGCCCTATCATTACACTGGAGTCTGATTGCCATGAGTCTGTCATAAATTCTGATGACATTCCTCACTGTCTTCTGACGCCTCTCTCTCACCACAATTTCTACACAGTCTATTGCCTGTTTTCCTCCTGAGTAATTGACTCTGGATCCCAAGCCATGTGGCTTTACTGCAGTACAACTCCATCTTGGATTATGGATACATAGGATGTCCAGCCTTGTTTTTACCATCATGCACTCCCAAGCTCCATTCTGTTAGTGAACCTACACTGAGTGTAACAAGTCTTAGTTCATGTTTAGCAGGTTGATTGGTTTTATGTCCAGCTTTATGTCCAGCTTTCATCGGTCAGCCACCAGTTTATTGGCCAGGTCTGATGGGCTTTATGGCTGGCACACTCCCGCTATTAGCATTTGTCCCTGACAGAGGTAAGAGTAGTTTGGGTCCAGCAAATACCAATGCCCATTTGGTGACATTAGACAACATGCCCAAATCACCTACAGCCATATTTTACACCAGCGAGTGACTAGTCCTGCCATAGTACACGGTCTGTGACGCATGTTCTCTGTTTTGAGAATACTGCATACCAGAGTATATGCCCAAAGTTGTTGGCCTGTACAACTCTTCCCTCTATAGGATGCCTGTGTTACTGCTTACAACTCCATTCTTGGGTGAGTTTGAGATGGAAACTCTAAATATGTTATTTGGAGGTGAGAAGAACCCCACAGAGACACAGGTAAAATATGAACAATCCAAATAGGCATTAGCTGCAGGTCAGGATTGAACCTTGTACCTTGTGCATGGGAAGGTAAAGATCTTAACCATTATGGAAACTGGCTATATTTCTATATTTAATATTATATATACTCCATAGGGGTGATATGTGCCTTGCTTATAGGGCCATTAGGGATCCTGTAGTCCAAGAACTCTTATACCTTCAAAGATCAAACAGTCACAGCAACACTAGGGACAGAGTTGAAATCTGCTTCAACAACTGAATAAGAAATGTTGGGGGGATAGTTTTGTAATACCGTGCCTACTTCTTCTATGGAACAAGCTTCATGTCTAAGTTAATATATCAATAACCCACGCCTGGGTGTGGGTTATGCTGGATTTACCCACGGTTGGCATGGTTTTGTCCCGAGGGCGAAGCCCGAGGGACCAAACAAAGCCAATCATGGGTAAATACAGCATTACCCACACCCAGAAGTGGGATATTGCTATTATACCATGACATTATTTAAGAAAAGAAACTATTACTTTTCTTAAATAATGGCATAGTATAATGCCTGTTTACTGCCCTTCCGCAGATGTCTGGCATCTGCGGCAGTTCTGATGTACTGCGAGCCTGCGCAGTACATCAGAGCTGTGGGCAAAAGCAACGGAGAAAGCAAGATCTCCGTTGCTTTTTTTTTTTACTGTTTTCGCTATGTTAAATGGGCTTAGCATAGCGAGACAGCTTTAAAATAAGCAACAGAGATCTCCGTTGCTTATTTTAAAGCTGTCTCGCTATGTTAAACCCATTTAACATAGCGAATAGAGTTATACTAATGGAAAAAAGTCCGGGCGACCGGACATTTTTCCATTAGTATAACTCGATTTACAATGTGCACGCTGGCCAATCAGCGTGCACGTTTTGGGGGGGTCATGGTATAATTGGTGTGTTGCACTGTCTGCCTTTAAAATGAGCTGGATAACTGGATATGTAGTCATAAGTTCACCCCTGTTGTGACTGGCCTGGCCCTCCTTGAAAAGGAAGCTAAAGCTTAAAGGCAGGTGTTGACAAGGCAGAAATAGCTTGGAGGCTCAGCTCAGGGTTTAAAGTGTTACTTTCTTCTAAAAATATCCACAATGGCTATTAGTAGTGCAACCATAATCTCTGATGGCATGTATAGAAACTTTTAATAAATATTTTTATCTTATAATATAGTCTGGTATTGCAGGGTGCTTCTGGTACCAGTGTTAACATAAGCTTAAATATTGATAACAGGAAAACACTAGTTCATTACTTTGAATAACATACTACTTAATTATGAAATACAACTTTATTCAGTAACTGTCAAGTGTATACTGCATCATTCATATGATGAAATTTTCAATTTGTACAGGTTTTTCCTTACATTCTCTTTACCAGACTTTCTCTTTAAAGCAGTAAATTATACACCAAGGGACTTCAAATGCTGTGTCAGTCTTGTAGTCATGCTTATAAAACGTCTTCACTTGTTTCTTTACCATTTCTGACATTGCTTTTCTCTTGTTGTAATACAAGTGAACCTTTATGTCTGCCTTCATCCAGACTCATTTTAATTGGTGAAATAAGGAAGACTTTTAAAAACTGCTTACCTCTGCATTTTCATTTTGTCTTAGTATGTGAGAATCTTTGCAGTGTGAATAGAAGGCATTTCCTCACTCTTTCATCTGGTTACTAAGAAGTTTAAGATTTGAAAACAAAAGTCAGTTTTACGTTTTTGAATTTACTGTCTTTAACCATATATATATATAGCACCTAGTTAGTAATGTTATTCCTGGTACCATTGTTAACAGAAGTGCTGTCTTATATTAAATGTCTTATATTATATCTCATATTCTCTCAATGTTTTTGCATTATAGGAATATTTTTATTGCTTTAATTCTAACTGCATCTCATGCCACATACTTGCACGTACATTTGGAGGGGTCCTTTCTAAGAATTGTCCATTTGCATACTTCAGCCATGACAGGTTGGCAGGGACATCCAATATGCAGTATCTTTATGCCTCCCCCTTGCAAGATAAGAGCATGCTTTTCTGCTATTCATTTACCATGCTTCAAGTTGGCTCTTTAGTACCAAACTTCCATTTTTTTCTAGTTGAAACTGGATTGCAAATTTCACAGACTAAAACATTTCTTCTTTTTTCTCCTCTAGGGTAGTATGTAGCTGAAATGTAAAAAGTTGCAGTTATGGAAGAAAACCATCTAACATGGATAAATTATGGTTCATTCATGCTATATTCTGATGAAAGTCTGTTTTGGAATATTGTTGTAACATACTAAAAATTTTGAAATATATGAAAGCAGATCGCCCTATTAATTGTAGGTTTATCTCTATATGGGATTTAATCTTTATTGCAACGTTTAAACATTGTTTTATCAGTGTGATACTTAAAGATGAAGTCATGTTTTCCCAAAGATATGATTATACATTTCTTGGCATTTAGTTTTAGTCCACAGTCTTGACACAAGCTATTTTTGGGAAAGGCCATTTAGGAGGACTTTGATGTCCTCCTGCGAGTTTATGATAGCACCAAGCTTGCAGTCATCTGCAGACTTTGTCAGCCATAAACCCTTAACATTTGCATTGCCCTTCAAGAAGAATATGCCAAAGAGGAGTGGTCCAAGGACTGAACCTTGGGGTACAACGCTAGTGACAGGTCATTTAGAGGAGGTACAACCATCACTCAAATGTCTCGGGTCTTATATATCTCAGTTGTATTATTGGCTGTTCCTATGAAATGAATACCTAAAATAACACCTTTTTATAAGAAAAACCCATATTTTTCTGCAGTTCTTATTTGATAGGAAAATATACATATTGGCATACTCTGCAAAGCATACCCACATTTATGATTCTTTTATCTACAGTTCCTAAAAGATATTATGCTGTGGAAAACAAAATGAAAGTAGAATTATTAATGAGTCATGTCCTGAAAATGTCATAAGCCTATCTTCATGAAGTAGAGATGTTTTCATTTGATGTGTGAGAGGAATTCAGGCCAGAATACTGTATGTAAATTGAAAGAATGCAACTGTTATGAAATAGCTAGATGAAAAAAAAAATGTGTAGCTCTCAGTTCTCTTTGGTTTAAAATAAACAGAAGCTATCAAAAGATAAATATATAATGCTGATGTAATTCCAGAATTAAAAAGGATACATGTATCTTTATAAAAATCATCGTTTCATTCTGTTTAAATGTTGAAGCTTAAAAAGGACATTTAAAAATTGAGTTTTTTTTTTAATTCAGGATGGAGCTACTTCTTCACTTTTAAAGGTAGATCAATTCAGTGACACGTTCTAAATTCTAGTGATATTCACTGAAATGTTTATAAATAAATGTTGAACCATTTTTGCAAAATAGGCTTTTAAATACAAAGAGCAAAAAAAAGTAAAAACATCCAATATTTTGGACTAGTTGGAAATGCTTAGCAGTTCAGGTGAATTATTACAAAGGTAGAAAGAGCAACCTGCTTAGGCACTGTTAGAATTATAGAAGTAAAAGGGTAACATTAGCTTTTATGTGGGACTCAAACCCAAGACCTCCAGCAAGCAATGGTGGTGTCACTGCACTGGATCAAAAAGACCCTCTGGACAGATAGCTGCTGAGTTTTCCCTTAATAGCTTTCTCCTTTAGCTAGGACCCCCATTATGTATGTATATTTATTGAAATTAAAAAAAAAAATCACTCACTCAGTATGGGTCTGTGCCAAATACAACAGTTACATCAAGTAGTACAAGCAGTGATGTGTAGTGCTAAAAGGCATAGATTTTGAGAGGTGACTTGGTGCTAACTGGTTTTCTTGCCCTTAAGGATTTTGACTTTTGCATAGCAGTTAGCATTGCTACCTCTCAGTTCTGAGTCCTTCAGTTCAATTCACAGCTGGGGAACCTTATGTGGTGATCTTACAAATCTTCCTTGTATATGGATATTTCTCAGGTTTGTCAGGCACTCCAGTTCCCTTGAACATTTATTTAACATTTGTTTACCAGGAACAAAGCCAATTTTCAGTGGAGGCCCAGGGAGAAATGCTCCAGACGCATGTTTTTGTAACATGTTAAAGACATGCCATAATTAAATTTTTATTTTTTATTCTTATTTTATATTACATTTGTTTACTGCAAAAGTCCGACTTGAATAAGGACCATTTACAGTGGAGTGCCGGAGAGAAAAGCTCCATAACATAACAGTACAAATACAACAAATGACAAAAAAATGTCTGTACAGAGGCATGTATACAATCACAGCAAATTAATCCTCCTTCCAACTGTCTGAAGTTGTGTGTGTGTGTGTGTGTGTGTGTGTGTGTGTGTGTGTGTGTGTGTGTGTCTGTGTGTGTGTGTGAGCATGTTTGTATATTTATTATGTGTGCACGTCTCTTAGTGTGAACATCCTATGATAAGCTTGCTAATTTATGTCTACTGCCCATTCTAATTAAAATTAATATCCACAGTCTATGTTCACGAGCATTTGGAACAATAAAAAGGGAGAAAATATTACAAGAATGGTGTTATTATTCACCCATATATCTTTCCATCTCCTCATAGTTTTTATATTAGCAGAAATAACCACCATGCTTTGTATAACTGGCAACCCTAAATAAGTATCTTGTGAACCATGGGTTCTCACATGATGACATGCATATCAGATGCCATAAGGATTAACCAGTCCCAAATTCTGCAAGCTGCAAGGCAACCATTTATTCCTGGTCAAACAGAGTTCCAAGCCACTGTGTCATGGAGCAAGTAAAAATTCCATGATAAGAACAAGTAGGCTTAGGACTCAAGAAAAGGTCCTTCTGGTGGTGGGTAGCTACCAGAATATTACTCATTTGTTATACCGTTGTAATATCTTTGAAAAATCCGTGCTGTCATGGTTTTGCAGGGGTCATGGTACTAGAATTGTTATTGCAACTTTTATAAATGGCATTTAGTGGAACTGTAATAATAGCATTGTTTCTGTGGTTACTTTTTGAATTAACCAAACTTGTCCAAAATGTGCATGCGTGTGTGAGTTTGTGAAAGTGGAACATTTATTGTCTCAGCATAGAGTTCATTAGTCTAGTATTAAAGACTTGGCAAAAAAGTCAACCAAGTTTAATAAAACAAGTCAAGGAACTACCCGTTTAATCAAACTCAGAAACCAGCATTTATTGTCCCCAGCTAAAACATCCCAGGCAAAGTTAAGTATGGACACTGTAGTTTTGGTCTATTTCTGACTGTAGTCCTGACAGCATACTGTATTCTTTTAATTGCTTAGCTGATTCCAAATTCAAAATATAAAGTATACAGTGGACTGTCAAGACTATGGTCAGAAATAGGCTAAAATCATAGAGACCTCGTTATAAGCCAGTTATAACTGTTAGTTACTACTGTGGACTTTGAGTTCTGTAGAACTCAAACACCACACAGTACGGCAATGCATTTTACTTTTTTGCCCATTAATCCCCCCACCCCCACACACACATACACTTTCCTGCAGTCATCCGGATTGCTAGCACACACGCTGTTGGTGTGAACAACATACTCAAAAGGCCATGCATTCTTGTGAAGCTATGTGTCATTCACTTTTGGAATGGGGCAAAGAAATGCAGTAGCTTCATTTGCAAATTTGATATGACACAACTCGTAATAGGTATGTGGTTTTATATTATAGTAAATCATAAAAAGAAAAAACAATTTAGAAATGCCCTTTCAGGTCAGTCAGTGCCCCTCTGGACATCTGTCCAGCCACTGTTTTTTTCATCTTCTGGCACCTGTGTTTGAATTTATCTTATCTGTATGTCTTAAGAACCTGCATTTGAAATGACATAGTGCTTTTGTTTCAATGTTCCATAACCATAGCTATGTTGTCTTTCACCTTGGGCATTTCATTGATCTGGCACCTCCCTGAACTCTATGCTGATGGGTTGAAAGGCAAAGGAAAAATAAAATGTTCTTCTGCTTTGAAACTATAACAGATAACTTGCTAAAAATGTAACAACAAGCTTATTACAGCTCATGTACCACAAATAAAGAACTGAAGCT
The DNA here is from genome assembly GCF_019279795.1 of Protopterus annectens. Lineage (NCBI taxonomy): Eukaryota > Metazoa > Chordata > Ceratodontiformes > Protopteridae > Protopterus > Protopterus annectens. Next base: position 1,680,100,477 of record NC_056737.1, read on the forward strand.
CACCAGCCATGACTGCAAATGCAGAATGGAGATTCATTTCTGCATGCTGGTACTACAGTGCCACACTATCTATCGACCACTTCCTACAGGCCTTGGGCCTGTAGCAGCCACCCCCTTTGATCTGTCCTAGCTACACCTCTTCAATGTCCTATCATGACAGGAGGAAGTAGCTTATAGGAGTTTGTATAAACTGCATTGTACATTCCTTTCTTGCATTGTTATGTGAAACACAGGGGTGTGGTAGCTTCTTTTTAGCTCACAATGTATAACCTTTGAAAGCTATTCTGAGTAGCCTACACAACACTTTCTCTGAACCTAAGAAGTCAATGGAGCATGATGTGCACTGTTTACAGTGTGTGTGGGTGTGTCTGTCTGTCAATCTGTCAGTGTGCTGATCTGTAGAGATCATATTCTACAAAAAAAAATACAAATTTACAAATTGTAAACTACAGCAAGACTGAAGAAGCTTCCAAAATGTTGTATTTTCAGGGAGAAATCCTGATAGTTGTTCAAACCAGAATATAAAAATAAAAATATGTGATAAAGTAATCAGATTATTAGTCTGAGTCAGAGAATAAGGCTTGGGATTTTTTTTTTACTAGACTCTAGTTTTAACAGTACTAGAAGCACAGCAACTGTAATAAAGAATGTCTTCCAGTTGTACTGTGATAATGTATGTTGGACAGCATGCTTACTAATTATAGATATTGTTGATGTTTGGGGAATGTTATGTGTTTTTCCCTCCAGCAGGTTACCAGTTTTAGGATGCCCACTGTACTTGTTACCATGTCCAGTAGATGGATTTGCACATAAACACAACTGGATGTTTTTGGACCTCAAAATTTTTTTTCAGCAGCCAGAGCTCACTCTTCTAGGGTTATAAAATGTTATTACTTTAGACCTGAACACATTTGCTGATTAATTGGATAGAAATTATTTACAGTATTATAGAGGTTTGGTTACTGGATGACCGATTAGGTTTATTAGGTTTGCAGGACTGGCAGATGTGCTAATCAGTGGAGTCTGGGAGATTATTCGCGTAGGTTGGATGATTTTTTTTCCTGATTGTAATTGTAGCGTTTGAGTTTGCAGTTCCTTCTCCCTCCTCTTATTAGTGCACATTTAGTTAAGACTTGCAGGAGGTGTTTATTTAGGGTATATATTGGAGGCATTCACAAAGATAATGTCAGGGTAGTGAAAGGGGGGTAAGTAGTTAAGGTTCAAAGTTATTGTGGTCTTGTGTTTAGCCAAGGATGATTATCTCCTTTCTGGGTCAGTGAGCTCTGATCTTCTTTTGTATAGGCTTGTGCCTCTCAGGTTCCATATCAGCATTTGTAACAATAGGATGAGAAGCTGACGTATAAGGGAAAGCCAGAAATTAGAGTTTTGTGAACGCTGAATTACTATATTATTCAGGATAAAGGTTCATTTTTGTGAATTAAGATTTGATGCAGGAAATTGAAATTGGTTGTATTAAAAAGACTGTTTTGGTGTTTGTTTATTCATGGAAGCAAGGTTATAAAATAAAACCATCATTTGGCTTATTAATGTGTTACTTTATATCGCAGATCTGTGATGGCACTACTGTTTAATACTAATGTACTTAAAAATTGAAACCTGTTGGGTATTTTTGGGGAGCATGAGGAATAATATGTATATTTGTCATTGTATAGCAATGCATACTCTGGATTTTTGTATACTGCTATATTGAAGAGAGAATATGTCTGGGCATACTGACTATGTGTCTGCTTTCACAGATCCTTTATTTAATTAGAAAATATTTTTGGTCTTTTCTTCATGCAATTGTATTTTCTTTCTTCTCCTTTATTCATGATTTAACATGCAGATAATGCAAAGCTGCTGTGGAATGCAAGCATACTGAGAATTTCACTGCCAAAATTATACTCTCCTAAGATGATCTTCTAACCACAACAATGCACACAGAGCCTCAGATTTAATTATATTACTCCCTGAGCAACTAGAAAGGATTTACCTTATTAACAAATAAACTGCACAGGGAGGCTTTTTCACTGCCAGCACTGCTGTGATGGAAATAATGAACATTATCCAAATTTTCTAAAATGTACAGGCATGCAAGAAGAATATGTTGGGTAATAAAATAATGTTTAATCAATACATTTTAATTGGTATCTAGGTATTTTTTCTTGTGGGTCCTAGGAGGATTTTACTGTATATAGCGATTTCCAATTTCAGGAGGAGATAGAAAATATTGCTAGTTTAAAGAGCAATTGATTATTATGTTATACGACTTACAGAAAGGGAATTGTAGAATGCAGTGATAAGTTCCTTGACTTGTTCTGTTAAAGTTGGCTCCGTTTTTTTTTTTTTTGCCATGTCTTTAACACTAGGATAATGAACTGCAAGTTGAGACAATAAATGTTCCTCTTTCACTCATGAGCAAAGGCTAAAACAATGAAAAACTTGAAGAAAAGAATAGCAGCGCAGCTTTAATTATGATACGGCTGGACCTATAGAGTAACAAATACTGAAACTGTGACTTGTGAAACAACCTGAAGTCACAGTAATCTAGAAAGTATGGATGAGAGCATGTAAGAGTCCAGCCAAGATGGCTGCCTAAGCCCCAAACTCTGGGCTGGTCTGCAGAAGTTTTAATAAAAGTAGTGTTCCAGGGAAAATAAAAAGAACAAGGAAAAATTAGTGCGCAGGAACAAAGGAGAAACACACTGCTGCTTTTAAATCTGTAAATAAGAAGGAACAAGCATGCATTTTGTTTGAAAAGGTAATCGCAGTACATCAGGATGTGAGCTTTTTGAAACAAACACTAGGACAGCAACAAACAGAAGAGGAAAGGCTATAGGAAAAGCTGCAAGATCTGGAGGAAGATAAAGAAGCAATTAAAGCTGAGTTGCAGAAACAAGAGTCTCAGAATACAGTAGCAATCAAACATAAGAAAAAGACAAGATGGATGGTCTTCAAAATCCCTCAAGAAAGAGTGACATCAGGATAATTGGAATACAAAAGAATGAGAAACAGTGAACTGGAGCAATTTGTAATGCAGGTTTTACATGAGATATATATGATATCAGGAAATAAAAAAACATTATAGAAAGGATACACAGTGTGGGGACAATGGCAAGCAACAGCAAAAAACAGACCCAGGCATATGTTTGCATGTTTCCATTCCTTTGTTGTAAAACATGAAATAATAAGGCAATTAGAAAGATGTAGCATTACCCCATTTGCAGCAATGTTCATAAAGCTAGTCAAGGATTACTCAGAAATACTCTATAAGAGAAGGAAAGCTATGCTGGAAGTATTAAAAGAGCTAAAAGTGAATAGAACAGCTGCATGGTTGAAATACCCAGCAAATCTGAAAATACAGCAAGAAGGGGAATGGTTTAAGCTACATAATATCAAGGATGTTCTAATCTGTATGCAAATGTATCACTGAGAGCTAAACAACCCAGGCAGTAAAAGTCCAGATCACCTGCTAGGAGATCAACTTTAGATATAAGAGGGTCAAAGATACGGAGAAGACATGCAGTGCAAATGCTGAAACCCCCTTATGGAAGAAGGCAAGAGTAGGAAGTACAGGGGGATTGCATGGCAGTAAAAGAGATGTGCAGGAAATAAACAAATCATACAGAGAACCACAAGGAGATGAGAAAAGGAACAAGGTGGTTGAGGGGAAAAGTTATAGCAAAGGGACAGAAACCTTTTCCAAAGGAGATTTATGCACAAAAATGGAGAAAGAAGCAGAAGCAGAGACGTACAAGGAAGAGTTCTAAGGGGGTGAGAGAAACCATCTGATGTTTTGGGTAACTCAAACATGTCAAACTGTCAACATGGCTTTAGACCACACCATAGCACCACCACTGCCCTCCTTTCCTTTGTAGATACCATTAACAGCAATCGCAACAATAATCTATTCTCTTCTGCCTTATTCATTGACCTTTCTAAAGCTTTTGACATGGTCAACCACTCTTCTTTAATTAACATTCTTGAATCCCTCTCATTTGATAACCTTGCCATCAAATGGTTTACGTCATACCTCAGTAACAGACAACAAGCCGTTCATTGGGAAAACCACATCTCCTCCTTACTGCCCATTACTATTGGAGTCCCTCAGGGCTCCATTCTTGGTCCTCTCCTCTTCTCCCTCTATATTAATGATCTCCACTCTGTAATTCCTCAAGCTACCTGCATTCAATACGCAGATGACTCCACTATCATTTGTTCAGCATCCTCCTCTTCAGATCTAATCTCACTAACTCAAACTATGTTCAACACAGTAGAAACATGGTTCACTAGACGATACCTACTTCTCAATACTAAAAAAAAAAAACTTCTCCTCTTCACCCCCACCACACGTACATCTCCACTAAACTTCTCTATCTTCTCAAACAACAACACTGTCATCTCTCCTGACTCCACAACTAAACTACTAGGAATTACCATTGATAACACTCTCTCTTTTGACCACACATCAACAACACCATCAAATCAGTTAACAGAAAAATAGGATCATTATACCGTATTAAACCATTTCTCACCCCATCTACTAGAGCTACTATTGCTCACTCTCATCTCATATCTACTCTCTTTTACGCTGCTCCTATCTTCACCAACCTCAAGAAAACTAACCTAAACAAACTAGCAACTTGCTACAATAACATTGCCCGCTTCGCCACTGGTAACCCTTTTAGCACCCATCACTGCCTCAATTTGAAACACTTAGGCTGGCTGGAACTACAAAACTATCTTATTATCTCACAACTTACTATTGCCCACAAATTACTGTACCAACCTACTAAGACTCCTATACTTTCACAACTTTTACTCCCTTATAACAATCTCACCTCTCTTCGTTCCTCTTGTAAACTTATGACCAAACCCATAAAGGCCCACAACGGAGCTGGTGACTCTCTTTTCACCAATACTGTAGGGAGAGCATGGAATTTGCTGCCCAAGGAGTTAACTCTAATCTCATCCTTACCTCTCTTCAAACAACAAATCAAACTGTACTTCCAAAACCATTGGCTTTGTTCTTGTAGTACTGCAGGCTAACTTCCCTCTCCCCACTCTCTCTTTACCTTTAACCCTTCTTTTGGCTTAATAATTAGCATCTACCCTGTTTCTTTTCCCTTGCTGTCCTACTATGCTCTGACCTACTTCTCCCATCTCTCCCACCTCCTCCTGACTGTCTTCCTTCTTTTCCTCTCTCACTTCCTGACTCCTGCCTCTTCCCTATTATTCATCTTACATTCTCCTTCTACTTTTCTACCCTTCTGAGCTTTAACTGATATCTATATGGCAAATGCCTTATTGCATAACCTTTATGTACTAGGTAAAATGCTTTGAAACTGACCGAACATTATGTATGATTTTAAACTAAACAAAAAGAAAAGAAAGTCCCAGGAGAATTCCAAAGCTAAACACTTTATTCACTTAAAAACAAGTAAAATAAACGCTATTAAAACCATGCGTTTTCGTCTTGCCAAGTACATAGTAAAAAGACGTCAGAATCCATTGGGTTAATATAACCTTTTGCCATCTTAAATAAATATTTAAAAACCATTGGTATATAAATAATTTTGTCTAAATACATCATTATCAGTTTAAATACTTTGTTAAAATATCTTAAAAACCGATCCGGATTCTGACGTCTTTTTACTATGTACTTGATTATACATTTTTTAAAAAATGAGAGAACATGATTGGTGCTTCTATTAATTTATTTGTATATAAAGCTGCTTAACGACCAAGTCACATGTTAAATCTGATGAAGTCTTTGGCAAGATGAAAACGCATGGTTTTAATAGCGTTTATTTTACTTGTTTTTAAGTGAATAAAGTGTTTAGCTTTGGAATTCTCCTGGGACTTTCTTTTCTTTTTGTTTCGTTGTATTTGAAAGTTCCTGCCGTGAGTGGTTACTGGTTTATGATTTTAAACTGTTTGAGTTCCTTAATGTGCGTTGATTTTATTAACAAGTTGATTTATATTTCTATTTTTATTGTATGTCTTTATTAACAATATGTCTGTCTGTCTTTATTATGTTATGTGTGGAGCTTTTCTCCCCGGGCCTCTACTGAAAATGGACATATATCCAGCTAGACTAGCCCGGTCAACAAATGTAAAATAAAATAAATAAATAAAATAAACTCATGTGAACAGCTAGACAAATTGTGGGTCTAACAATCTGGATAGAAGCAGTTACGATGGAAGGTGGGACTAGAGGAGGACTGAAAGTGATCACCGAAAGCGAGAGAAGCTATAAATAAGTGGAAGGAATGGATACTAAAAGGCAAGTAACTGTGCATTGAGAAAAGAGGATCGGGTAACCCATCATCAAAACTTTATAAACAATGGGAGCTGAATGAATTTCAAGGGTAATGTTGAGTAACACAGTAAAGAAGAGCATAGGGCAAGACTCCATAGTAAGCAATAAGTCAAATGGGAATGGAAATCAAACCAGAAGTAGATAAAAATCAAGCAGCAACTGAATGTGCAAAAAGAAAAAGAATATAAAGTGAAGGATCAGATTAAAAGGCAAGAAATGTCAAAAATGCATAAATATAGTTGCAAGTATGGAAAACTCCTAGAAGAACCTCATGTTGATCAGTGTTGAATGCAATAATGGCTAAGGAGAGGCAAATTCAAACCAAAACATGAAAGGTTAATATTGGCAGCCCAAGGCTACATACACTTTGGTTTACAAAGTCCATTGAACATGCGGGAGAAACAGACAAATGTAGGTTTTGTAAAATAGAATTGGAAACAGTCACACATCTTATTGTTGGTAGTGACATACTAATGGCAGAAAGACTGTATACTGAAAGGCATAATTATGTGACAAGACTGTTGCAGTGGGGATTGTGCAAACATTATAATATTGAAGTAGCTGAAAAACACTGGAAACGACCCACAAAGCATCACAGAAAAGTATGAAGTCTATATCACATGGGATCATCCATTACCAATAGTTTAAAAGATCGATGCGAGAAAACCAGATATAGCAGTCCATGAAAAGAAGACAAAAGTAGCATTGATCATTGAAATTGCTACACCTAGTGACTACAGTGTCTTGTATACAGAGAGACATAAAGTCATAAAATATCAGGATTTGCAGGCAGAAACAAGAGCAATGTGGAAGAAAGATACTCAGACAGTTCCAATAGCAGTAGGACCAACGGGTCTTATAAAAAAGACTCTACAATCATATATAGATATGTTACCAATACATGTAACTCTGTACGAAGTGCAGAAATAATTACTAGGCACATTACAGGTGCTGCGAACAGCACTTCTGGTTGACATCTAAGATTGAAACAATACTAATTTCATGAACTTTAATCATACTTTGACTTAGGAAAGTAGTCCATTCCGGTCATGGTATTAGGAAACCCATACGATTTGGAGAAATTAAAAAGCGGTAAGCAAATATATTTTTCATAACTGCTTAATGGTGTACAATAAATTGCAGTGAACATATGTTTAATGCCTAAGTTTTAGAAAAAATAAGCAGTAGTTGCTGATGTAACAGCTGGGGGTATGAAAAGGAATGTATAAGAGAAACTGGGGGAAAATTAAGGTAAATAATAACCCATAGACTAATGTGAAGTAAAGGATTTGTGGTGCGGAAAACTGCAATGAGAAATAAAAGAGTGTTGGTGTATAACTACTATTGTAAAAATCTGTAAAACTGAAAAATTGTTGGATTATCAAAAAATGAAATTGGCACACCAGACATTAGAGCAGTAGTGGGGAGAGAAGTCCAGTGAATGTGAATGCTGTAATTTAAAAATATTATGGCATCAGTACTAGATTTGTATGCAATGTATTAGTGTGATGTACACTGGACACAAACAAAATAAAGTCTTAAATTACCTATGTCCAAGGCAAACTGATGCAGATGCAAGTGTCAAAAGACAGGGATCCAGAGGCTAGGTATGGGCTGTAGGGGTCCGAGTGTTGGCATCTGTCAAGGAACACAATGTCTAGTTCAGAGGGTAGGACCAGTGAAAGGGTTATGCTGGATGGCAGTAACTGGAAAAGTGGGGAGGGAAGGGGAAAACAAGAACACCCAGCCGGCTAATTATTTGGAACATGGGGTTCATCAAATCTTATCAGAAAAAATGAGAATACAAGAAAAGTTAAATAAAATGAGGAGAGACATTGTTCTGTTTCAAGAAACAAAATTAATGATCAGGGATTGGGAGAAGATACTTTGTTATAATTACCCTAAGGGCAAAATGGCCAACAAGGTAGAGGAGGAAACGGGAACAACAAGTGTATTTCATAGAGGGTTTCAGGCAATCAAAGAGACAGTGACAAAAAGTGGGATAGGTAATTCAATAATCTGGCAAGGAAGAATGGAAGATGCACATTGGAGAATAGAAAACATGTGCACCAAACAGGGATGAAGAAGGATTCAAGAACATTTTTGCTAATGAGGCACAGACAAGAAGAGTTTCAATACAGATAATATGTCTGTGTGCATGTGTGTGTGTTGGGGGGACTACAATGTCATCACAGAACCAGAAAAAGACAACTTGTGTGGAAGGATGAAATCTAAGAAAAAGATGAGATAAGAACTAACCTAAGGAATGGAAGAGAGAGGGTGCATAGACATATGGAGGAAAATGCACCCAACTGAGAGGAAATACACTTTCATAAGATTCAGGAACGTTGGATAGACAGGTTCTTAGAGAATGGATACCCAGTGGAAACAACAGAATCCAAATACAGGAGAGACACATATCAGATCATGTAGCAGTGGCACCTAAGGTAAGTTTGCAGGCACAGAAAAAAATAAGAAAGGGAGTGGAGATGGATAGGTGTAAATGGAATAAGACAGAGGATAAAGCAACACTGCAAGAACTAATAAAGGAATCGATATATTGCAATATGAAAGACACGGGCAAGGTGGAAGAACACTGCTGGGATGGGATTGAGGTCACTCACAGGAGTACTAATGAGTACATTAGGGAAGTAAAGAAGTAAAGAAGGAAGTGTGATTGAGGAGCTGGAGAGATAGAGCTAGATGTGATATTGAAGGAAGCTGAGAGAAATGAAAGTAGAAGAGAAGCACAACAGATCAGAAAAAAATGTAATCAGAATGGAACATGACAGTAAACATATTATGGAGAAATAAAGTCAACAATGGTATTGGACTACTGGTGGAGAGTGGAAAAGGCACAAAGGAAACAGTTAACCAAGAAATACTAAAAGAAGAACAGACAGAGAGAGGTACGGTGGATAAAAGGAAAATGTGGAGAATATTTAGAGGAGGGCAAGCTAATCAGGGAAATATTTAGAAAATACTACAGGGAGATTTACAAACAACAGAAATGGATAGAAGTCTCAGAATGGAAATGGAGAAAGAATGTAGAGAGATATGTACTTTAGGATGAATAAAGATACAAACTGATGAAGAAGAGAAAAGCTGGAGAGCCACATGGATTCGCTTAGAGTTAGACAAATGGAAAGTGGATGGTTTGGTATAAAATGTGGAAGGTCCTATAGGAAGAATACAAGAGACTACAGGACTTGGCAAAATATGTAAAAGTATGATGAAGGACAGGATAAACCTGATAGGGGGAGAAGAAAGGGAGGAAGTGGGAAATTACAGATTTATCTCTCTGATTAATGTAGGTATCAAGATTCTGGCAAAGGTTTTAGTGGGACTAACTGAATGAAGTATTGCCAAAAATAATATAGCAGGGCAAAATGACTTTGTGAAGGGAAGGGAGGTGCAGGAATTTATGAACAAGGAGAAACAAAAACAGGAAGGGAAAGGTAATATTGTGTCCTTTGACCTGTAGAAGGAATTTACTACAGAAAGGTGGGAATTCTCATGGAAGAAACTGCAGCATTGACAAGTAAGAGGAAAAGGTCCTACATTGGACATATACCAAGACCCATGAAATACTCATACATAGAGGAGTAGCTGAAGAGGCAAGGACAGAGATATGGGATAGGTGGGGGTGTCTAATATCCCTAGGCTATCCCTAGGCCTGTTCACACTTGAAATCAAGGAGCAGGCAGTGAAAGACAGGCACAATTTAGCAATGCTTGCCGACAAGAAGGGAGGATTTTCAATTTATGTTATATGCAGATGACTGAATGTTAATGACACAGTATGTAGCTACAGTAATGGGAACTGTAAAAGAGTCATTCAAGAAGTTTAGGGAAATGGTGTGACTAAAGTGCCAAAACATAAAGACAGTAGTAGCATGATTTAGAAGAAGGGAAGGGGGAAATGGGGACTAGGTGAGCCTGTGGATACTCAGGACTACTAGCAACATGAACAAAGTCCCTTGTTTCAACAAATCTCTTGAACTTCTGACTTGTAAACTGTGCACCAGCTGCACACAACTTTGTGTGGACTATCATGGACAGAAAAAATGTCTCTTCAATTTCATAATGACAATACTGGAAGTTAGGTTATGAAGTAGGTCAATCTCAAACCAATTTGAATTAGAGTCTACTAATACTAAATAATGTTGTCCATTCAATTTGAAAATATCTCTGGCTACTGTCAACCAAGGTATTTCAGACATCTGATTTAGCTGAAGTGGTTCTTTTTGTTGACACAGTTTGGTACTATTACAAATAGAACACGCTGAGATTTTATTCTCAGTATCTCTTGACATAGAAGGTCAAAAGTCCTCTCACCCTTCTTTTGGTAGAATCAGTTCCTGGGTGCCCTTGATGCAAGATTCTAATATACTGCCATTGCAAGGATTTTGGAATTACCACTTTTGGCCCTTTCATGATGATATCATCTTCCATCAAAATCTTGTCTCTATAAAGAAAATACTACTGTATATCTAGTGGTAAACAAAATTGTTTTGCTGGTCATCCTTGACTGAAAAATGGTTCAGCTTCTGGAGAACTGGATCTGAAGCTGTGTGAGTTCTAAGCTCATCAAGACATGTGTAAGAAAAAAATTCTGACTTCCATGACTTCAAAATCAGCTTTTCCATTGTCATGCCTGTCAGTGGTTTGTCTGGGTGATCTGGATAAAGTATCAGCAAGATGAAGAAGTTTCCCTTTTGTGTAAACCACATTGAAATTGTACTTTTGCAATTTTATCATCATGCATTGTAATCTGGCTGGAGCTTTGTGCACTGGTTTTCTCAAAATAGTAACCAGAGGTTGGTGGACAGTCCCTATATGGATAGGTCAGCCACAAATGTAATCACTGAACTTTGAATAAGCAACCACTATTGCCAAAAGCTCTTTTTCAGTCTTCACGTACTGTATCTCAGTTTGGGTTAGAGTTCTGGATGTATAGGCAACTGGTCTGCCCTCTTGAAGTATAACTGCACTAAGAACATATTTTGAAGCATCATAGGAAAGAGCTACTGGTTTCAGAACATCATAATGACTCAAAATGGGTGGACTGGCAATTTTCTGTTTCAGGACATCAAATGTTCTTTGGCATTGTTCCAACCAGGACCAAGTTCCATTTTTGTGTATCAGCCCTGATAGTGGTGTTGAAAGCTCACTCAAATCAGGAATGAACTTGGAAAAATAGTTGACCATGCCAGGAAAACATTGTAAAGATGTGGCATTGTCTGGAGCTGGCATCTCAAAAATTGCATCTTGCTTGGACGGGTATGGTTGTAAGTCTGAGCTGGTAAACAAATGACCCACATAAGTAACTTTTTGTAGCCTGAATTTACATTTCTGAAGATTCAGTTCAAGATTCACTTCACGAGCATGATCTAGAACTTTCCTGAGATTTCTATCATGTTCAAGTTGACCATTGCCTCCAACAAGAATATCATCAACTATAATAGCACAGGGGTAGCTAGAAAAAATTTGCTCCATCACATATTGGAAGACTTCCCAAGCAGAATTTATTATAAATAGCATTTTCAGAAATCTGTACCTTTCAAATGGTGCACTGAAAGTGATATCAAGGAAGATTTTCGATCAAGCAAAATTTGGCAAAATGAACTTTTTGCATCTAAGACAAAAAAAAAAACAGTGGCATTTGGTATGAGAGCAGTGACTTCTTCAAATATTTGCATCAGATGATGAGGTTATTTGAGTGCTTTGTTCAAATCTCCTGGATCAATACATATTTGAATGTCATCTGCGTTTTTCTTATGAGCTACTGCCATGGAGGATACCCATTCAATTGGTTCTTCTACTGGACAAATTACTCCTAAACACACCATTCTATCGAGCTCTGGTTTAACTCTGTCCTGCATTGTCGCTGGAACTTTCCGTGCTGGTCTGACAACTGGGCTTACCCCATGGTCTAATTTCATGGACGAAACACCTGGGACTTTGCCTAGTTCATCTTTGAAAATATCAGCATCTTCAGAAAAAGTATTCTGTGTGAAACCTTCATTGTCAATCCTGCATACATGGTGGACTTCTTTATCAAATGAAATCAGTCCCATTTTCAAACTGTTTTTGAGGCCTAAAAATGACTGCACGTGTCTTTTGACCACATAAAATTGCAAGTCATTGGTGTTCCCAGCAGAATAGCATGAAAGCACTACTGAGCCTTCGGTTTGAATCTCTTTACCACCATAAGCAACAAGCCTTGCACACTTTGCCAAATCAAGTTTTGCATCAGCTTTTACTTTAACAAACATTTCTGCTAATATAACATTGCACTTTGAACCAGTATCAACTTTGAGCTCTTCATGTCTCTCATTGATCCGAACAGTACAAAATACTTTACTCTTTGCCAACAAATCTACTGCATTAACCTTTTCCTCAAGCACAGACACACCATCAACATAAAAAGTAGGTTCACAGCTTTCTATTTGATCATCTTGCTTCTTTGAATGCTCTCTCTTAATAAAAGAATGTGCCTCTTTAGATTTATAAAGCTTTCTGAAATGAGTCCATGTTTTACATCTGTGGCATTGCTGACCAAAGGCTAAGTACTTCTCTCATTTGGGTTCATGGTTTCCACAACAATTGCAGCAGTTGACTATGAGGTTTACCATGGGTTTCAATTTAACAAAACCCAAATCACCCCTCAGTTTTGCTGCATGTGCCCTGGGTTTTAATGAAGCTGCCCTGGGTATCACTGTGTGAGCCACACCCTTTTGCTTATATCTCTTAACCTTGTGCTGCATACTATCAACATTCATGCTGGAAGAAGCTGCTTGCATGCTTTTCTCATTCATAGGCATACATGTGTGCTTTTCTGTAAGCTCATATATTTGACAAATCTGTATGACTTTGCTTAAAGTTAAATTACTGTCTCTAAACAAAATTGTTCTCACTGCATCATTTTAACATCACACACAAGCCTGTATTTTATCAACTCATCTCTTAAATCACCAAATGTGCAAATTTTTGCCTTGTTTCTCAAGTCAGTTATATATGCTACAAAAGTTTCACCAGACGTTTGATCTCTTGTGTAAAATATGTGTCTTTCCATTGTAACATTTTTTTGAGGGTTGCACATTTCTCTAAATTTACGTTTTAAGCACTCAGGGTCTTCCCATGTTTCAGCTTGTACCACAATATGGCTGTCTTCCTCCTACTTTGCATAAACAGCAGGTGCATACTCAAATGAACATTCTCTTTCAATGGCTTCTGAACCAGCTAAATTAAGCAGATTAAATGCTTTTGTACATGCTTCTTTGTCAGAAAAAGCAGCCTGTATTAAAATATTGTAATCTTGCTCAGTCTACAATTTTCTTCAATATTATCAAATGCAAGCAGACTTGGTCTGTGAAATCCTTCTGTCATGCCAACAAATTACTTTGAAACACAATGCAAACTTGGCCCTTGCAATTATGTATGAACATTCACACACACCAAGTACTTGCAATAATATTGAAATGCACAATAATCTCTTTGAAATGACTATACTTTGAGACATAACTGTTCTGCAATACTGCACCCACTTGCCAACACTCTGCACACTTCAGATACTTCAAATAGCATTAGTTAATGTAAAAAAGTAGTACATTGTGAAAAACGGCAGTTGTTTTCCATTTTTTATACATTTTATGCAATTTGGATATTATTTCAAATGTTTTTATAATCATTGTGAATATTTTTATCAATATGTCACAGTTTTGAATATTTTGTTTAATTAGAAATTTGTTCTGAGTGTTTTGAATGCTTCATTTTATATTTGTTGTGTAAAAAATCATTTAAGTGAGTTTTAGTACCTGGAATTTGTTTCTGACCTGTTTGTGAGTCGTTTGAGCTTCAGATGATCCACTCATGTATATTCCTCCATTTTTAACTGTGTGCCTCATGGTTTTGACTTTGGATCCCACTTCTGACACCATATCACTCATCTTGTTTATCTGAATAAGATGATGAGGCTTGGGTGCTCGTTTAAGTAATTTATTACATGCAAACACATAAAGATGGATGACTGGAACATAAAACTTAAATGAACTAACTTACTGATTGACTGCTACACACATACATGCTTTCACTCTGACTGTTCACTCAAAATGGCACTCTTGCTTGCACGTGCTCAGTACTTATATGCACGTGCCCACTGACTGGAATGCTTCTTAATGGTATATCATACACTCTGATCTACACCCTGTGTCATATTTATTATCAATCTAGAAAACATGGAGTGGCAACCTCCTATGATTGTAAAAAGCAGCCAGTGAAACTGATAATAATGTGCAAACAGTCATCACGGTCAATGTTCAAATGTTTAGAAATGCCCAATTCTATGTCTCAAAACTGTTTTAATTTCCATTATATGCTGTTACTATATACTTACATTATACAGAGCTGAAATGCTAAATAGTTGATAAGTAACTTTCATTATAGTATATATGGATGCATAAGTTAATCATAGCAATGCGATTTTAAGTCTGAAAATATACTAGTTGTGTACTTGTTTTGTTCCCGTGTGCTACTCACTTCCAGTACAATCTGAAAGTATTTAAATCTACAAGAAGCTTGTGCACAGCATTTTCTCATTTTTGTCACTTCTCACTTACGATACCCACAGATCTGTGTTTACTATTTTAGTTCCAAACAATGCATTTTCATATTTACTCACACTCCATTTTTGTACTCATAGGGGAGAACACAGCTTTTCATTCTATCAGAGCAGTTGCAAAACAGTGGTTTTTCCACTAAAAGCCAGTCAGCATTTTCACAAAATGAATGATGTTAGTCATGTTTTGAGGACAACATGTGCATATGCTATGAATTTTACACCTCTCTGTGCAATCGCTGTGTGAGACATGCAGCGTATTTCAGATTACTGTGTTGATTCTGGTCTGTGACTCTCATGAAGTCAGTATTGCTGTATCTACTTATTATGTCATACATGGTGTATTCCCTGTGCTTGGTTACAAGAAGTTAACACTCAAGCAAATTGCTTTCTGATCACAGTGGCATGTTGCTAACCATACAATAAGACTGAAACTAGTGTCATTAATCAGAAAATGCAGAATTGTAAACCTAGTCATCTGAAAACTGGTCATATATTAACGTGCAAATGCTTAAGTACTGCACTGTTTAGTTATGATGGTTTGAAAACAGAATTTTTCTTATGTCTGGAAGTTTTATGCCATCTGACAGTAATGGGTTTGAAAAAGTAACATTTCATTTTAGCTAATTTTTGCCTTTCACTATTTAAATAATTATGGCATGTGACGATAATGCTTCAAGCTCTGGAGTATGCTTTTGTGATGCCAAGTCACTGTATTATGTCAGTGATATAATACAACAAGATCAAGGCAAGCACTTCCTTACAAATATATTGACTATTGTAGCTGAATCCACAAATATTAGAGAGCTTTGTTAAAAATGATATAACTCATGTTCTTTTTCACATATCTTTACTATTTGTTTGGCACCAGAAGTTGGTATAGTTTATCAAAGGTGATGTGATCAGTTAAAATAACATTTTTATTCATTGTGTTCATACAAGACAGTGTTGCTGATGAAGGATGGATTATGGCAATTGTAGATACGTATGCTGACAACAAGGGTAGATACTTGTTTTTTTTTCAGAATTTGATTTTAATAAGCATTATAGTTATTTTGTTGAAAATAAATATGCATAATGTTGCCTATTATTAATTATGAATAATTTAGCTAGAAGTGCAAGAAAGTTTAAATGAAATAGTATAGATAATTCCCTTAATATTTTCATTACAGGAGCAAATGCATATTGGTCACCTGTGTAGTACCTGCAGGAAAATGAAGCAGGTATAAGTAAGATTGAGAAGATGCTTCAGGATGGCATTGTAGAATTAGTGCAGGCTATATACAAGGACCCAATGACATCACAGTGGACACTGTTTGGACTCACAGAGAGGTTCCATTGCAAGTGGGTATGTGTCAGGGTTCAGCCCTGAGCCCACTGGTGTTCATACTGTTGATAGACTTAGTTGGAGGGGACAGATCAATGATGCTGTTTTATGCAGACAATGTGGTATCACAAGCAGACATGGACTAGAACTGCAATGTGAAACTGAGGGCACATGTAGTTACAGACAAGACAGTGGTCATAGTGACAAATGGGAGCAATCAGAAACTTACAACTGGGTTAAATGGGAAAATTATTGAATGGGTTAATAGTTCAAGTACCTGGCTGTTATGGTTGATGAGATGGGAAGTCTGAATGAGGAGGTCAAAGCTAGAATCAGAGGGGCCGCAACCAATTGGTACAGAGTGCTAGGGGTAATGTATGACAGAAAAATGCCAAAAAAGATGAAACATAAAGTGTACAGAAAGTTCTGTAACTATTTCTTCTGTGTGGAACAGAAACCTTGGCAAGGAATACAGAGCAGCTGAGAAAACTTGAAGCGATGAAGATGAAGTGCCTGAGATGGGTGGTAGGATGTACACTGTGGAAAAGATGAAGAAATGGACATCAGAGCAGAAGCCAAAGAAGTCCCAGTTGCAGATAATGTCAAGGAGAACCAAGTACAGTGGCTTGATTACATGTGCAGCAAAGCAGATGGCAGTCTGGGAAAGCAGATTTGTGAGAGACAGAATGATGCCAAGAGGGCATGAGGCCATCCAATGAACAGACAGATGGATTACATGAGAAAAGACCTGCTACAGGATTAGTGAAGAGATCAGGAACATGGGTCTGAAATGAGAGAAATGGTAGCAGTTGACATGACATCCTGACCCCATGTGTAAATGAGAAAAAGGTGGTTAAAGATGATGATGATTGAAAGCACAACGTGGCTGTACTGGGCACTGGCAGTTTTATGAATATAAAATGATTGTGGTAGACTTGGTAGAATTGTATTTACTACATGTTGGAGCATGCTATAGCATATGTAGTTGATGCTAATATATTGCATAGCTTGCTGCTTAAAGCCATCTGAATATTGCCCGCACAAAGACATTTTTGACATGCTTTGCTTTAATGGTCTAAATGTACAAATTAGGTGAATTTATTTACATAAAATGTCCTTGTGGGCTTGCAGAGAATTGTTAAAACAAGCATATGTGCTGCATTAATTTTTTTTTTAACAAGTAAGGTAAGGTAAGTTAAACCAAACATGAAGTACAGTTATCCCTGAGAACACATGCACTGATTTATGCAACTTTGCTATTACTTCACATTGTTTCAGTTTGTGAGGTTATCTCCATGTCAGTACAACTGGGAGTTGTTTTTTTTTGTGAGGTGTGATACTGCTCTTGTTGTACATGTTGTAACAATTTCACAATGTTCATATTATTTCTGAGATTATCTAGGCCTAGGGTCAAGTATAGGGTGCTAGCTCCCTGCCTTCAGGAAAGTAGTATTGTTAAATCCGAAGTTATAAAGTTTTATTCCTTTTGCACGGTCTTTGCTTTGGCACATGAGTACCATGGTTTTACCGTACAGAACCATCTGTTGGTTACATTGTTACTGTGAAATGGAATATCTTTTTTTGCCAATGTGTTTTTAAACTTGCCTCTTTTCATCTGAAGGTAGCATTCTTTCACTGAGATGTGGAGAGGGTAATGAATTTCCAGTTGTGAAAACACAGCTAACGGCAAAGTGACTATTTTAATTCAAAATTAATCGGGCTAGCAATTGTTGGAGTCCAAATTGACTGGAAACAGGAGATGTGTTCAAATTGACTGGAAACAGGAGATGTGTTCTTGGAAAATGTCATGCTGACAATAGCTTAGCAGTTCTTCACCACTTTTGTGAGCCAAATATGTGGATGACCATAATCATTTAATAACCACACAGCAAATAAGTACTATGTGGTCACACACTAATTTTAATATAATTTTTGGAGAGTGTTCAACTGTGTACAATATCCACACCTGGATACACATCTGTCAGGGCATATAACACATTTCAAGGTGGTATGCATTACATTCTGAAGAGCATGATAATGCCTATTTAGCCTTTGATCACTACAGGTAGAGACCAGATTATTGGCTACCTAGTTCAAGATTTATCCAGGCTGTATTTATAGCTGAAATGGTTACTTCTTCATTTTTTGAATGTAACCCTATCCATCTGTAATTCGAAGGAAGCTATGTCTGCTTCTATTGAAAACAGTAAGATACAGACTTACTTAGAGAAGTTATTGCCAATTATTGGCATATAAACACACAATTAGAGGTCTCACTAAAAGCTAAATGGAAATTGTTCAGTACTCAAAATTAGCAAAAATACAGAAGTTATATAAAATAAGACAGCTAGAAATTACTTTAGTAAAGCAGCAACTGCATTACATAGTAGCTAGGCTGGGACATGTGTTTAAGGCAATGCAATGTAATGTAAAAATAATGTGCTGTTTTATCTGGTAAGCTAAGAGGTAGACTGCACCTGCAAGCATGTGTTTGCAACAGAAATGTGAAAGGGTAGGATTATTTTATTGGGCCAAATGAATACAACTGCAGAAATCTATAGTAGTCAGTTAAAATGAAGGAAGGCAAAATAAACAACTAAATGCTTGTATGATTGTAAAGGGCAGGCTCACTTTACACCTTAAAATACTAACCGTATACCGTGCATGAACTGTGATGGATGAAGAAGAACCTACAGATTTATTAGAACAAACAGTTAAGTCTGGAAAATGTTGAAAAAATCAGTGCTTTGGACAGCATTCCCAAAAAAGTAAACAATGGGGTGATACATAGTTTAATTGAATTAAATGCCTGGGCCACATAGATCAACAGCTGATCTTTTCTAAAACTTATAAAATGTTGCTTTGCCTTTTTTTTTTTCCATTGGCTGCAGCAGTTTTATCAAAAGATACAGGTAGGAGTGAAAACTTTCAAAGTCTTTTGGAGTTGCCACTATAGTAGCATTCCCTTGAGGAAATAAAGGTGATGTCAACATGATTAATTACAGATATATATCACTATTACTCAGTGAAACCGAGATTTTGGTGAAAAATGTGTTAAAAAGTATTGTCAACTGTTTTGTCCAATTTTGAGTGGATTTGTTAAACATAAAAGTATAACCCAGACCTAGTACCCTAATGGTTAAAAATGAAAAGCTATAAAAACTCCAAGTTCTTTGTAATAATATTCGAATTATAGAAGTAATTTGGTACTACCAGGTAGAATTAGCATAGACAGTATTGCGCTTACATGGTTTAAGTCTAAATGTTTGCATTTAGTGTAAGATTTTATATAAGAACCCTTTGGATCATGTGTGCACAAATGGTGCAGTTTTGCCATCTTTTCACTGCTAAGATGCACCCACAAACATTGTTGTCTGTGACCATCTCTATTTGTATTAGGACTGGACATTTTAATAAGTGATTTAGAGGACAACTGGATGCTAAATTCAACATTTGTTTTCCCAGAGTATTTTTCCTCCCCATAGATCTAAATTTTACCATATAATAATCAGCAAAGCATCATTGTCATCATTGTCATCATCATCATCAAAGACAGCAGGTTGCTCCCCTTTGTGGTATCCCTTTCCTAGTCAGTTTTATCAGTGCACACCATTTTGGGCTAAATTAAATATCATAATAATTTCTTTTGGAATGTGTCTCCCATGCTATTACATCACTCACTAATCATATTTAAAAGCTTCTTGTCAAAGAAAACACACACAGCAAGGAACTTGTAGCTCTTTTTTTGTTATTTCACACCCACTTGCCTGAAAAGGCTATATACTCAATTACAGTTGAATTGTCCTGTTTTGGTGCAATAAATCTATTTAACCTTTTCAATTTAGCAGCTTCTGGTATAGGATTGTAGCAATGTTCAAGGTTCAAGGGCTGCAGTGATACAATAGGTTTAAGTTCTTACATAAATTTAAAGGGATAGCTGTAGGGATTTTCTGAAATTGTTTTTCTATTGCTAATGCTCAAAGCTGATCTAACAGTTAAGCTAGAATTCTCCACATCTGTGATAGTAATTGGTGTTTTGCACTTAGATCATGAGCTGATATTGGGAGATTGTCACAAGACATCTGCATGGTCACAAATATTAATTGAAACCCTTCATATGCAACTATGGCTGCTATTGATTTGTTCTTAAAGTGTCCTGTAGTTTGACCAGTCATTCCATTCAAAGACTTAGTATTGTAAGGAAAAACATAAAGGTGACTTTCAAACTAAGCTAAGTGACTATGTAAAACTAAATGCCATCTTTTAGACTAAAACCATAAATAAGACATGACAACACTGCAAACATTAAATGTTAAAACAGCTATCGTTATTTTGTAGTGATGATCTCTTCATGCAGGCACTTTTATCTGGTAAGCTAAGAAGTAGACTGCACCCACAAGCATGTGTGACTTCAGGCTGAGTATCTCCTGCTGATGTGTGTGACTTCAGGTAAGTTAGCATACCATTTTTAAGCTAGCAGTCCTGATAGACTAAATAACACACTTTTATCATTCATTTGGTCATATATTCATTTATTCATTCTGTGATTATGTGATTTATTGCCAGCTATTCCAGAAGAAGTAGGGCAGTGGATGTGTAACATATGCCAGCATAGCTAGCTGGAGTTTTGTAAAGAATTATATATCATTTGTATATCAAACTGATTTGTACAGATGCTTATGTTGAAAATGTATCTGTAAAGCTGCTTGTATTAAAAATGTAACAACAGTAGGTCCTGCTGGATAGAAAAGAAATGCACCTGTATATCAGACTATATTGTAACTGCTGAAATTAATATATTGCAACAGAGGAGACTGGAAGAGAAGAGGTTGATCTCAGTCCGGCTAAATTTGAAAATAGTCTGAAATTAAATTACCTGATTTACACCATAAAGACTGCATCTGACAGTACTGATTGCAGCTGGAGATGAAATGTTTGTGAAAGCCAGGATTAGGAATCCTACTGTATTATCCTTAGGAGTGTACTAATTGCTACCCTGGAAGGGCAGGCATTTTTTAAATGCTTTTATACCTTCCAGAGGCTATATTAGCAAAGATCTATCTGGGTGTATAATGACACATATATGCTAGATTCTGGTTCAGTTTCTAGTAAAGTGGCTAGTGTGGGAACCAGACATCAGATGACCAGATATATGTGATGTCATTCTGTAATCCATTACTGAAATGATGTCTTAATACTAGATGAGACAGAAGACTCTGGGCATTCTTTTTGTGAAACCTGACAAGAATGAAGACCACTTACCAACGTCATCTTGCCTTGCTCTAGTAAGTGAACTAGGGAACATTAATTCTTTAGTCAGTCAGGAAAATATAGTGAGATTAGTTAAGTATGTTCCTTCTGTATCTGTGTGAACTTTTCCATCTGTGTTATTTTAATATTTCCTTTGACTGAAACTCTGGTATTTATTGTAACGAGATATTTAGTATTTTCATGTTCTTTTATTATTTATTATTAAATATACTTAAACTTGTGGCTGGTCTTTTAGAGAATATTTTAAACTTTGAGAATACTTATATTTATTTGGGGACACAATGGCCACTTCTGCAAAACTTGCTACATTGGTCAAACACTACCATTTGCATTAGTATTAATTTAATTCAGTATAATTGGGTACCCTTGCAAGAGCCATAAAGTAGCTGGCTGGTGGCAGTGAATCTATCTTATAGTCTGGGCAGAGGGTGGCATAGCTGCTAGATATGTGCCAACTATTCTCAGGTGTGTGTGTGTGTGTGTGTGTGTGTGTGTGTGTGTGTGTGTGTGTGTGTGTGTGTGTGTGTGTGTGTGAGTGTGTGAAAATCAAATCTCAAAGAGCATGTGCGTCAGCTACCTGGGGCAGGGACACAGACCACTGGTTTCACAGAGAGGATGGTGGAGGACTTCGCTTGGAACACTTGACTGAGGACTCAACTCTACAGCTGTGGTCAGTGTGGGATATTATTTGGGGCCTGGTGAGAAAGAGGGAAACCCAGCCTCAGGATGGGAGTGTGTTGCCTGTGTGCTTTTAAGGGAAACTGTGCTTGCTGCAGAGAGCTGCATCTGGAAATACTATGTGCATCTATTTTTGTTCCAAGTGAATGTCCCTTTCAGTGCCAGTGGTGAGGATTGGGGCTCCTTGATTACAGGTCTAAAGAATGGATGCCACATATTGATGAACAGTGGTGTGGATATTAATTGAACTTCTGTAGCCTATAGGCAGTTGCCACTGAAGATGTGTGTTCCCTCTGCAGCCACAGTGTAAACATACAGAGTTTCATTCTCACAACAGTTTTATTTATTTTTGTTAGTTTAGTTTAGCCAGGGAAAGCAGACAAAGATATTGGCAGAGGATTACGGCAAGATGAGCAAGAACCAGTTGGTCAAGTTGTGCGAAGCCAAAGGACTGCTGCATGTCAACCTGACTAAAGAGGAAAAGACTTCATTCTTAATTACAGCTATAGTGCAGACCTGCAACCAGAAGGATAACCAGTCTGGTGATGAGGATTTGCAACCCTCAGAAACAGAACAGTTCACCTTTTCCTCAGAGGACTTAAAAACCCATCTGGAGTTAAAGAGACTTGAACTGAAGCCAACCATTTGGAATTAGAATCAGTGGAGACACTTCAGCAGGCAAAACAGATGGAATTAGAATCAGCAGAGAGACTGTGACATTTGGAGGTCAAAGAAAATGAGAGACTGTGTTATTTGGAGGGTGAAGAAAATGAGAAATGGTATCAACATGAGAGGGAGATGCTGACTCTTTGTCAGGGTCATGGAGGATAACCGAACCCCAGAAGCAATAAAGGTCAGTAACTTTCTTCCACATATTTCAGAGGGTGATTATTTATTCATATATTTGAAAGAGTATGTAAACATTATAATGTTGACCAAAGGCTCTGGGTTCAGTTCCTAACCCCCTTTCTCCATGGTAAAGCTGTAACTGCTCTTTCTAAATTGTCTGATACTGATTGTTTAAACTACAATAAAGTTTATTGGAATGCTTTAAGTTAACACCTGAAGCTTACAGAAAAAGTTTTATGAGCATTCATGCAAGGCAAATAGGCAAGGCAAATGTAAGTTTATGTGACTGTATTGCTGAGTTAAGCACTTATTTTCATAGATGGGTGAGTGGGTCTCAGGTCTCCACTTTTGGAAGGCTGGCAGACCTTTTGGTAAGGGAACAAGCCCTTATCCCTTTGCCTGAGGACATGAGAATTTGGTTGGCAGACCAGGAGTGTAACTCTACAGATGAGCTGGGTAGAAAAAGGGATCTCTACTTAGCAAGCAGGGCATAACTGCACAAGAAGGGGATACCCAGTGCTGCACACGGATATAAGGGAACCCATGGTGGGCAGGCTAAACCACTCTAACAGAGTCCACCAGTAACAGGGGAAGCCACTAGTTCAGGAACATGGCCAGGATCAAGGGTTGGATGTTTTAAATTTAACCAGTGGGACAATATAGCATACAGATATCCATGGAAGCAAGGTGGGGAAAAAAGGTGAGGGAACCAGCAAGTGGGAACAACATTATCCCAGTCATAAGTTGACTGGAGACAACAGGGGTACTAGACTATCACCAGAGTTTATATCCTATCTTAGTGGATGGAAAACAGGCCACTGCTTAGAGAGACACAGCCTCTGACATAACCGTTGTGAATCCTGCAGTGTTTAAAGAGGAGAAGCACTTGCCTGGGCAGTCCCTTCCAGTCTGAACTTTAGGAGGGACCCCATTTCAAGAATCTTTGGCCAGGGTTCATCTTGACTATGAGGGTAGAAAAGGAAACAAGCAATTAGGTGTGTTTAAGGATATTTCTGCAAATGTCTTGATAGGGAATGATTTTAATAATGCAGTACCTTGTGTGCATGCAGTTACACACAGTCAGGCTTGGAGACAGGCATTTTGGTCTGGTAGCCTGAGGTAAAATCTAGACAGACCCCACACCTGAACCCAGGGCTGCTGAGGTGGCAACTTCAGGGAGGGAGCTATTCTGCAGCAGTAAGCCTGAATGTGAGCCACAGTTGCTGGTAGGTACTGATGTTACCTTGGACAGAGTGATTGCAAGGGCAGAAGTGAGCAGTAGTACCCAGGCTATGAATGAAGCACTATTGTCAGAAGATACCAAACTTCCTGTGGAAGGGGAGCTGGAAAGGGTCACAAAGATAGAGTTGAGACAGGCTCAGCTCCCAGACCCTACATTATGAGGCTTGAAGAAGGTAGCTAGGGAGGCACTTGATACTCTAAAAAAGGAGAGTCTGTATACTGGAACAAGGGGTTACTGTACAGAGAGTGGACCCCTGAGAGAGGGCTAGAGGGTGAGATAATAAGCAGTTGGTAGTGCCCAGATCCTACTGCCTGGCACTTCTAGCCATAGACCATGACATTCTCTTTGCAGGTCATATGGGCATAAAGCATACCACAAGATGTATTGTGCAGAACTTTTATTGGCCTAGGATTGCAAGGGATGTAACAGGGTACTGCAGGACCTGTGAGCAGTGCCAAAAGGTAGACAAAGCAAAAGACAAGTTTAAAGCTCCTTTGGTGCCTTTGCCTGTGATTGATGAGCCATTTCAGAGGGTAGCTATGGGTATTGTGGGTCTTCTGAGTACCCCAAGTTTCACAGGGAAGAAGTATATTCTGGTGGTAGTAGATTATACTACCATATACACTGAGGTGATGACTCTGTCCTCCATCGAGGTAGAGAAAGTGGCAAATGCTTTGTTAGATATTTTCAGCAGGGTAGGTTTCTGGAGAGAAAAACTGACTGACACAGGTGTCAGTTTCATGCCAGCCTGCTGGCTTGTGTGTGGGAGTGCTGCGTGATGAAGCACCTAAAGATCACGCCCTTCCACCCCCATACTAATGGTCTTGTGGAGAGGTTAAACTCTACACTAAAGACCATGCTTCAGGCATTTGCAGACCAGTTTAAGAGAGAGTGGGACAAATATTTGCCTCATCTGCTGTTTGCATACAGAGAGGTACTCCAGGAATCTACAGGTTTTTCACTTTGAGTTGTTGTATGGGCATAGGGTGAGGGGGTCTTTAGATTTGATTCATGGTGAGTGGGAAGGTGAGTGGGAAGGTAAGTTTGAATCCCACAAAGAGTCTGCTGTGGCATATGTCCAATACCTCAGGACAAGGCTTAGGGAGCTCATGGGCTTGGCCCAAGAGAACCTGGCAGGAGCCCAACAGCAGAAAAAGGTCTGGTATGACAGGAATGCTCAAGCCCATGAGTATGCTTGTGGGACAGTAGGTTATGGCTCTCATTCCTGTCAGACACAATAAGCTGCAGACAGCTTGGAAGGGACCCTTCGAAGTAGTAAGGAAGGTCAGTGATGTTAACTACATAGTAAGCCTGCTAGGCAGGAGGCAGGGACACAAACTGTACTATATTAACACAATGAAGCCTTACCATGATAGGGAGGCCCTGGAGCTCAGCTACCATATTAACATGATGAAATCTTACCCATGATAGGGAGGATCTGATGCTGATTATTTGCTCTGGGTGGCAGGAGGAGTCTGAGGGGGATCTATGGCTACCTGAGTCAGCCAGCAAAATGCCAAGAGACTAAGGCGGAGCCTATGGTTGCAGGCATATAACATGACAGTGCAGCACCATAGCAAAGTCAGTAATGCCAATGCAGATGGGTTCTCAAGACAGGGTTTTGGTTAGTATGTTCCCAGACAAGTTCATGCCCCTCAATTCATGTTTCCCCAGGGTCACTGGAAAAACTAGCTTGAGTCTTCAAAAACAAGACAGTTGTGATGATGTCAGGTATTGCTAGCTATGCCAGGAGAATTAGGGCAGTAGATGTGTAACATTAGCCAGCATAGCTAGCTCGTGTTTTGTAAAGAATTATATATCATTTGTATATCAAGCTGATTTGTACATGTTCTTGTGTTTAAAGTGTGTTTGTAAAGCTGCTTGTGTTAAAAATGTACCAACAGTGGGTCCTGCTGACAGAAAAAAATACACATGTATGTCAGACTGTTTTGTAACTGCTAAAAGAATATATTGTAACAGAGGATACTAGAAGAAAAGAGGTTAATCTCAGACCAGCTAACTTTGAAAAATAGTCTGAAATTAAACTACCTGGCTTAGGCCATAAAGATTATATCTTACAGTTCTGATTGCATCCAGAAACAATATGTCTGTGAAAACCAGGGCTAGAAATCCTACTGCATTGTCTTTAGGGATGAATTAAATGCTGCCCTAGAAGTGTAAAAGTTTTTGAAATGATTTTATAGCTTCCAGATGCTATTCCACATCTTAGCAAAGCTATATGTGTGTGCATTATGGCACATATGTGCTAGATTCTGTTTAAGTTTCTAGTAAAGCATATTAGTGTGGGAACCAGAAGTCAGATGACCAGATGTATGTGATGTAATTCTGTAATCTAGCACTGAAATGATTTTATAATACTAGAAATACCTCACTAAAAGAATCACAGGCCTAAAGCAGATGCCCTATGCTGACCGCCTTAAAAAACTCCAGCTATACACTGTTGCATATCATCTACTCCGAGGCGATCTCTGCTTAACATACAAGGCCATGTCAAACCCAGAGCTGTTGGACATGCTACACTTAAAGAAATCCCAATCCCTCAGAGTCACACGCTCTAGGAATCTAAACCTTGCCATCACAATAAACAAAACATGCTGGACGGATAGGTTCCTGACCCAGAGACTTCCCAGACTCTGGAATACACTGCCCATACATGTCAAACAGAGCGACTCTTTGGCCCTCTTCAAAAGGAACCTTGATGATTGGATGGGAGAAAGGAAATTCACCCCGGGGATCACGTCAGTCACCCGGCTAGACAGGGGTCCAGGAAAGTAAATAGTGTGGGAAGAAATAGCCAGGAAATTGTTATGGCTAGGCTTGTAAAGGCCCTAGGGCCGATAGCCTGGTACCATCCTATGAACTTATGAGACAGAAGTCTCAAGGCAATCTGTTTGTGACACTGACAAGAAGAAAGACCACTCACCTACATCATCTTGCCTTGCTTTAGAACTAAGGAACAGTAATTCTGTATTTAGTCAGGAAAATACAGTGAGATTAGTTAAATATTGTTTTTTAGTATCTGTGTGAACTTTTCCATCTGTGTTATATTTAATATTTTCCATGATTGAAACTCTTGTGTTTATTGTAAGCAGATATTTAGTATATTTGTGTTCTTTTATTATTTATTATTAAATATATTGAAAGTTTTCATTGTGGCTGGTATTTTAAAGACTATAGTCTACCTTTAAGATTGTGATACCCCACCTCTAGGCCAGTAATCAAGGAGCTTCAATCCTCACCACTGG